>NC_057389.1:101691488-101757094 GCF_019320065.1 Cervus canadensis
TCCAAAACTGAACCAGGAAGAAATAGAAGATCTTAACAGACCCATCACAAGCAAGGAAATGGAAACTGTAATCAAAAATCTTCCAGCAAACAAAAGCCCAGGACCAGATGGCTTCACAGCTGAATTCTACCAAAAATTTAGAGAAGAGCTAACACCTATCTTACTCAAACTCTTCCAGAAAATTGCAGATGAAGGTAAACTTCCAAACTCATTCTATGAGGCCACCATCACCCTAATTCCAAAACCAGATAAAGATGCCGCAAAAAAAGAAAACTACAGGCCAATATCACTGATGAACATAGATGCAAAAATCCTTAACAAAATTCTAGCAAACAGAATCCAACAACATATTAAAAAAATCATACACCATGACCAAGTGGGCTTTATCCCAGGAATGCAAGGATTCTTTAATATCTGCAAATCCAGTTTGGTTAGAAGATGCTGAGGACTTAAAATACTCCAGAGAAACCATTCTCCAAATCATCCTTTTTCTGGGAAGCCTTCCAACTGCCCTTACACAAGGGAGCATAGCCCTGGATTCTCACTCTGTGCTCCTTTAGCTGCCGCTTTCCTTCTGACTTGACCCTGAGGGGTTAGGGCATCTGTGTCCAGTCTTGTCTCTCCCAAGACCAGGTGTTCCTCAGCCCTCGGTAGGGACTGCAGCTTCTCTGGGCAGAGAGAGGCAACAGGGAGTCCTGTTGTGTGTGGATAGTTGGAGGAGCAGGTAGAGACTGCAGATCCCAGCAGACCCCCTGAGGTCCCTCCTGGCCTCTCTAGACCCAGAGGACTGCTGTTTCAGGTTGGTTCTTGGAGAAACTCTTGGGAACAGCCTGTTGGAACCTGCAGCAGGGATAGAGCACCCTATTAGTTCCAGAGCCCTTAGATCTGACTCCATGCCTGTCTGTGGATGCTGCTGACAGCAACAAGAAAGAGACCTTCTTCTGTCCTCCTCTGCTGGCATTTCTTGGGAGAGGCAGTCCAGGCAAAGGGGGATCAAGAGGGAGAGGGTAGGAAGGAAGAATCCTACAGATGTGGATGGTGCTACCTAGCCTGGGCATGAGGTCAGGGCTGGGAAGAAGGGTCATAAGAGAGGATCTTATTTTCTGGGAGGCTGTTGGGGATCTTCTCAGTTTGCGCATCTGTATCCCCAGTTCTTGCTTAACCTAGGTGCTCTTTGTGGGTTTTAGGTCAGTGGTTTTCAGCCCAGGGTGATTCTACCTGACAGTGGACATTTGAACATATCAGGGATTTTTTTGGTTGTTCAAAATATATGGTGAGAAGAGGGTCCCAACGGCATCTGGTAGGTTGAACCTAAAGTTTCTGCTGAACATTAAACAGTGAAAAGGACAGTCAAGGCATAATCTGGTTTCAAATATCATGAGTACTGAAGCTGAGAAATCTTGTTCTATCTATGTCTTGTTGTTGCTGCTCTATCGTGGTCTGGCCCAAAGTGGCCCCTGCTAATCTGGAAAGGAGGCTCCAGGGGAGACAGAGGTATGAGCTGGGTGCTCTCCTGTGATGTGTGTGTGATGTGTGCTCAGCACCTCTGCTTGAGCACTCCTCCATGAGACCAGAGACACAGAATTCAGTGCACCTGTCATAGGAGTTGGGAGTACCCAAACCTCAAGAACCGTGGCCTTTCCACCAAGTGGGAAATGGGAAGGTGGACTATAGCAATGATGTAGAGGTGGAGAAGAGAGTGGGGGTTCAACCAGACTCCTGGGGGAACTGCATTGTATGATTAACAGGTTCTAAGTGCTCCATGGGGCTCAGAGACCATGCATTTAAAATGGGGCCAATCGGTACCATTAGGTACAGAAGGATGACAGCAAACCAGATCAGAAATGCAATCTCAAAGTCAGTGATAACTACATTTATTTGGTAAACCCTAAGCCCTTATGTGAATCCTCATGGTTCTCTGAAGGTGGTCCTCTGCGTTGCTTATTTTCCCTTGTGGCAGGGTGGCTCAGTGCTGGAACGTTCCTTCTCAAAGACACACAGTGAGAGCCGGGGTTTGAACCCTGGGTCTTATGACTGCATACCTTGTGTATGTTTCACAAAATTTCTCTGGAAGCCAGAGTAGAGTGGGAACAGAGGAGGAGGCATGGGTGGAACCTGGGGCTGTAGTCCTGGAGAGAGGAGATGGAGCCATATGGATGGAGAGGAGACAGAAAATTCCAGAACTACTTAGTGGGGACACAAATGCTCAAGGGAGAATGAAGCCCAGAAGGATGTTGATGCCAGAGTCTTGTTTTCTGAGTGGGTGCATCGTTGACTTCCCTTTTCTGGTTAAACTGTAGTCTTCCTCACTCCAAAGACGATCCTCACTCCAAACAAGTTTCTCATTGTCCTGGTGATCCTGTGTCCAGGACTTGTCCTGCAGTCAAGAATACTTAGAGGCAAAGCCCTAGTGAGATTCAGTTCAGTTCAGTCACTCAGTCGTGTCCAACTCTTTGTGACCCCAAGGACAGCAGCACGCCAGGCTTCCCTGTGCATCGCCAACTCCCAGAGCTTGCTCAAACTCATGTCCATTGAGTGGGTGATGCCATCTCATACTCTGTTGTCCCCTTCTCCTCTCACCTTCAATCTTTCCCAGCATCAAGGTCTTTCAAATGAGTCAGTTCTTTGCATCTGGTGGCCAAAGTACTGGGAGTTCCAGCTTCAGCATCAGTCCTTCCAGTGAACATTCAGGACTGATTTCCTTTAGGATGGACTGGTTGGATCTCCTTGCTGTCCAAGGACTTCTAAAGAGTATTCTCCAACACCACAGTTCAAAAACATCAATTCTTCTGTGCTCAACTCTTTTTATAGTCCAACTGTCACATCCATACATGACTACTGGTAAAACCATAGCTTTGACTAGATGGACCTTTGCTGGCAAAGTAATGTCTCTGCTTTTTAATATGCTGTCTAGGTTGGTCATAACTTTTCTTCCAAGGAGCAAGTGTATTTTAATTTCATGGTTGCAGTCACCATGCAGTAATTTTGGAGCCCAAAAAGATAAAGTCTGTCACTGTTTCCATTGTTTCCCTATCTATTTGCAATGAAGTGATGGGACCAGATGCCATGATCTTAGTTTTCTGAATGTTGAGTTTTAAGTCAACTTTTTCACTCTCCTCTTTCACTTTCATCAAGAGGCTCTTTAGTTCTTCTTTGCTTTCTGCCATAAGTGTGGTGTCATCTGCATACCTGAGGTTATTGATATTTCTCCTGGCAATCTTGATTCCAGTTTGTGCTTCATACAATCCAGCATTTCTCAAGATGTACTCTGTATATAAGTTAAATAAGCAGGGTGACAATATACAGCCTTGATGTACTCCTTTTCCTATTTGAAACCAGTCTGTTGTTCCATGTCCAGTTCTAACTGTTGCTTCCTGACTTGCATACAGATTTCTCAAGAAGTAGGTCAGGTGGTTTGGTATTCCCATCTCTTTCAGAATTTTTCACAGTTTATTGTGATCCACACAGTCAAAGGCTTTGGCATAGTCAATAAAGCAGAAATAGATGCTTTTCTGGAACTCTCTTGCTTTTTTGATGATCCAACTGATGTTGGCAATTTGATCTCTGGTTCCTCTGCCTTTTCTAAATCCAGCTTGAACATCTGGAAGTTCACAGTTCATACACTGTTGAAGCCTGGCTTGGAGAATTTTGAGCATTATTTTACTAGCATGTGAGATGAGTGCAATTGTGTGGTAGTTTGAGCATTCTTCAGCAGTGCCTTTCTTAGGAATTGGAATGAAAATGGACCTTTTCCAGTCCTGTGGCCACAGCTGAGTTTTCCAAATTTGCTGGCATATTGAGTGCAGCACTTTCACAGCATCATCTTTCAGGATTTGAAGCAGCTCAACTGGAATTCCTTCACCTCCACTAGCTTTGTTCATAGTGATGCTTCCTAAGGCCCTCTTGACTTTGCATTCCAGAATGTCTGGCTTTAGGTGAGTGATCACACCATCGTGATTATCTGGGTCGTGAAGATCTTTTTTGTATAGCTCTTCTGTGTATTCTTGCCAGTTCTTAATATCTTTTGCTTCTGTTAGGTCCATACCATTTCTGTCCCTTATTGAGCCCATCTTTGTCCTTTGTCGTTCCCTTGGCATCTCTAATTTTCTTGAAGAGATTCTCTCAGTTCAGTTCAGTTCAGTCACTCAGTCGTGTCCGACTCTTTGAGACCCCATGAAACGCAGCATTCCAGGCCTCCCTGTCCATCACCAACTTCTGGAGTTTACTCAAACTCATGTCCATTGAGTCAGTGATGCCATCCAACCATCTCATCTTCTGTCATCCCCTTCTCCTCCTGCCTTCAATCTTTCCCAGCATCAGGGTCTTTTCCAATGAGTCAGCTCTTCGTATCAGGTGGCCAAAGTATTGGAGTTTCAGTTTCAACACCAGTCCTTCCAATGAACACCCAGGACTGATCTCCTTTAGGATGGACTGGTTGGATCTCCTTGCTGTCCAAGGGACTCTCAAGAGTCTTCTCCAACACCACAGTTCAAAAGCATCAATTCTTTGGTGCTCAGCTTTCTTTATAGTCCAACTCTCACATCCATACATGATTACTGGAAAAACCGTAGCTTTGACTGGACAGACATTTGTTGACAGAGTAATGTCTCTTCTTTTTAATACCCTGTCTAGGTTGGTCATAACTTTTCTTCCAAGGAGTAAGTGTCTTTTAATTTCATGGCTGCAATCACCATCTGCAGTGATTTTGGAGCCCCTCAAAATAAAGTCAGCCACTGTTTCTTCTGTTTCCCCATCTATTTGCCATGAAGTAATGGGACCAAATGGAAGAGATCTCTAGACTTTCCCATTCTATTGTTTTCCTCTATTTCTGTGCATTGATCACTGAGGAAGGCTTTCTTATCTCTCCTTGCTATTCTTTGGAACTCTGCATTCACATGGATATATCTTTCCTTTTCTCCCTTGCCTCTCACCTCTCTTATTTACACAGCTAATTGTATGGCCTCCTCAGACAACCATTATGCCTTTTTGCATTTCTTTTTCTTGGGGATGGTCTTTATCATTGCCTCCTGTACAATGTCATAAACCTCTGTCCATTGTTCTTTAGGCACTCTGGCTATCAGATCTAATCCCTTGAATCTATTTGTCACTTCCACTGTATATTCGTAAGGGATTTGATTTAGGTCATACCTGAATGGTCTAGTGGTTTTCCCTACTTTCTTCAATTTAAGTCTGAACTTGGCAATAAGGAGGTCATGATCTGAGCCACAGTCAGCTCCCAGTCTTGTTTTTGCTGACTGTATGGAGCTTCTCCATCTTTGGCTGCAAAGAATATAATCAATCTGATTTCGGTGTTGACCATCTGGTGATGTTCATGTGTAGAGTGTTCTCTCATGCTGTTAAAAGAGGGTGTTTGCTACGATAGGTATGTTCTCTTGGCAAAACTCTATTAGCCTTTGCCCTGCTTCATTCTGCACTCCAAGGCCAAATTGCCTGTTACTCTAGGTATTTCTTGACTTCCTACTTTTGCATTCCAGTCCCCTATAATGAAAAGGATGTCTTTTTTATAGGGGACTGGGACTTGAAGTTCTTGTATGTCTTCATAGAACTGTTCAACTTCAGTTTCTTCAGCATTACTGGTCAGGGCATAGACTTGGATTACTGTGATATTGAATGGTTTGCCATGGAAACGAATAGAGATCATTCTGTCTTTTTTGAGATTGCCTCCAAGTTCTCCATTTCAGACTGTTTAGTTTGACTATGATAGCTCTATTTCTTCTGAGGGATTCTTGCCCAGAGTAGTAGATATAATGGTCATCTGAGTTAAATTCACCCATTCCAGTCCATTTTAGTTTACTGATTCCTGAAACGTTGATGTTCACTCTTGCCATCTCCTTTTTGACCACTTCCAATTTGCCTTGATTCATGGACTTAACATTATAGGTTCCTATGCAATATTGCTCTTTACAGCATTGGACTTTACTTCCATTACCAGTCACATCCACAACTGGGTGTTGTTTTTGTTTTGGCTCCATCTCTTCATTCCTTCTGGAGTTATTTCTCCACTGATCTCCAGTAGCATATTGGGCACCTACTGACCTGGGGAGTTTGTCTTTCAGTGTCCTATATTTTTGCCTTTTCGTACAGTGAGATTACTAAGGGAAAAATTATGTGGGTCCCTGGAGGAGGGCATGGCAACCCACTCCAGTATTCTTGCCTGGTAAATCTCATAGACAGAGGAGCCTGGCAGGCTACAGTCCATGGGGTCATAAAGAGTCGGACATGACTGAACGATTAAACAGTAGCAGTGAAGTTGCTCCGTCGTGTCCAACTCTTTGCGATCCCATGGACTGTAGCCTACCAGGCTCCTCTGTCCATGGAATTTTCCAGGCAAGAATACTGGAGTGGGTTTCCATTTCCTTCTCCAGGGGATCTTCCCAACCCAGGGATTGAACCCAGGTCTCCTGTACTGCAAGCAGACGCTTTACAGTCTGAGCTACCAGGGAAGCCCAAACAGTACCAGAGTATATATATATTCTGAATTTTCATCACTCTACATTCTCACCAGCATTGCAGGAGGATTCCTTTCTCCCCATAATCCAATGAATACAGCATTTTCTAATTTGGGGAACTGAATAGTTATTCAGCAAAATTCCATTCCTCTCTCTGTCTCTCCTCCACTTTTTTTTTTTAACTGAGCATCTTTATATTTGCCTGGGTAATTCCTTCTGCCCTTTCTTTTCCCATATCTGTACTGAGGTTCCAACATCCTGTCCATTTTTCTAAATAGTTTTCCTTTATCAGTTTTACATAGTGCAGATTGTTTTTTCCCATCTGCCCGATAACTTTATCCAGGATTTCTTTTGAATAAAAATCCTTAATGTTGACGTTTTCATATCTTTTAAAAATATATTCTTAACATTTTTGCCTTTGAAAATTAACAAACCAATTCTTTTGCCCTCTCTCCTATTGACTTTATAGTTGACACTACATATTATGTTTTGAATCTATCTAGAGTCTACTTTGCATTTGTTCTTGGGCAGAAATTCAAGTTTACTTTGCTTCCTAAAATGAACAGTTTTCTTACTGGAAAATACCAAACAATTTTATCTTTTCCCTTTGGTATGTGCTTCGACCTTATCATACATTAGATTTTTAATAATAAAGGGATATCTTCTGAGATACAGATTCAAGTTCATTGATAGTTAAAAAAATACTTTAAAAAATGACTATGACTGTATAATGTGTCTCAGTATCCCAGGAAGGTGTACCTCTCCTATTTACTCCATCTTCATAAGTTTTATACTAATTTTAAGAAGTATAGCTTTGTACTAATTTTAAGAAGGAATTTTTGGTTAGTTTTAGCAGATTCACAGTCAGTTCCTGGAATTGTAACTGCAATTGTGTTGATGATAGCATTTGGCGAAGAATTGATATCATTACAAATTAGCTCAACTCATCAACAGGGTGTAGACTGTTTTCAAGTATTCAACTCATGTTCTAATTTTATTAATGATTAAATTGTCATTGGCAGTATTGCATGTTTTGGGCTAATCTCTATATATAAGAGAGTTTTTTAACGTGGTGTGAGGAACCCTGGGAGTCCTGGAAACTCATTTGGGGGATCCATCAGGTCCTAACTTTTCCAATTACATGTGAGGTTGTGTTTTCATCATACACTCTAATTAAAGCAGTATATTTGTGCATGCTAAGTCGCTTCAGTCGTGTCTGACTCTGTTGTGTGAACCTATGGACTGTAGCCCTCCAGACTCCTCTCTCCAGGCAAGAATACTAGAGTGGGTTGCCATTTTCTCCTCCAGGGGATCTTCCCCATCCAGGGATCGAACCAGTGTCTCTTATGTCTCCTACATTGGTAGGCAGTTTCCTTACCACTAGTGCCCCCTGTGGAGCCCAAAACTGTATATAACCACAGACTAAATAAAGAAGCAGATGTGAGCATCAAGCTGTATCCTACAAGGTAGGCCTTGGGTATATTTGCCAGAGTGTAAAACCAGGCCACTCTTCTCAATAAATGTCTTTTGAAAATATAGTTTCTTTTGTATACATATGTTGTTAATATTAACATGTATCAAGTTTATTATTGTTCTTTTAAATTTACTAATAGCTAAATATTTTTAAAGATTGTCTGTTTTAGTTTCTAATATGATAAAAATTGATAGTTACAACTCACCCAAACAGAAGCCCTTTAAGGACCTCAGTAGTTTTTTACTGTAAAAGGATCCTGAGACCAAAAATGGTTGTTTACAGTTTGTGTCACTACTGAGAGTTTATCTTAATTTTAACATAAATTCTATATTTTGAATGATTATTGCTGGTGTAATACTTTGATACATACTATATTTTTTGAAGTTGATCTTGCTTTTTGCAGCATTGTGCCCTCTTATGTTCTAACATATTACACCTTGATTCTTTTATCTTTTCTGGATAGGTGATCAAGTCACATCCCTTCCTATCCTTATGTATCTTCTTTCTTTTTCTTTCCTTGTAGCACCATTCATGACTTTCAATTCCATGTCGAAGAACAGCAGAAACAGTGAGTAGCCTTACCTTCTTTCTGATTATAAAATAGTGTATGTAAAAGTCCCACTTATATGCTATTTGTTTGTTTTCTAGCATGTATTCTTTATCTAGCTAAGTCCCCTTCAATTTCATGTTGTAAAAAAGTTTGCAAAAAAAAAAAATCATAAGTCGACATACCTATATCAAAAAGTTATGTTGTAACCTAAAACTCATGCAGTATTACATCAATTATACACAAATTTTAAAAATCATAAATTGGAGTTGAATATTAGAAAATTTACACCTCCCTTGATCAAAAGAATTCTATCATTTTTCTCTTTTAGTTTATTTATGTGATAAATCACATGACATTGCACCATCTTGTTGTTCATGGGATAAACCAACACCACTTGACCATAATTTACTAATTTTTCTACATCATTTCATTTGATTAGGTGATGTCCTGCAATGGATTTTAAAATTTGTTTGGATAGGTAAAGTGGGCCCATAATTGTCTCTTACAACAGTCTACCTGGTTTTAGAATTTAGAATGATGAAATCAGCTTAGTAGAGTTCAGATTTTTCCCCTTTCCCCCCTTTTATGTGAAGAGTATGTATAAGATTTAATCAGTTGTTCCTCAAAGGTTTATGAGCACTTACTTGTAAACCCACTGGGTCTAGTGAATTATAGGAAGGGAAGGTCTCTAACCATTTCCACTTCTTTAAAACTTTTTTGAAATGGTTTCTATTTCTTTTTCATACTACTTTTGCAATTTTATGTGTCTCTGAGAATTCATTCCATTTCTTATGTTTTATTACTATTTCATTAATTTTAAGATAGCCATTATTTCTATAGTTATTTCTGATTTGAATTTTATGCTTTTTCATTGGCATTTTCACCTTGGCTTTATCTTTATTATTATTATTATTATATTGTAGTGGTTTTTGCCATACATTGACATGAATCAGCCATGGATTTACATGTGTTCCCCATCCCGATCCCCCCTCCCGCCTCCCTCTCCATCCCATCCCTCTGGGTCTTCCCAGTGCACCAGCCCTGAGCACTTGTCTCATCAAGGGTGAAACAGATCACCAGCCCAGGTTGGATGTATGAGACAAGTGGCTTTATCTTGTTAATCTATCACCCAGTTTGGGTTGTATTAAGTATGATTTTCTGGATGTTTCTTCTAAATACATTTTAAAATGTGCATTCCCATTGTAGTACTCTTTTAGCTTAAAACTTTGATGTTTGTTACTTAAATTATCTTTGTAAATATTTCTTCATCAATTAATATTGACACAAATGATTGCTTAATAAATCTAACTCATGGAATTTGGAAGGTTATCCTTTCTCTACTTATTTTCAATTTTAGTGTATTATAATCTACATATTATTTGTACTTGGAAATGTATGGAGGATTTCTCTATGTCCTAAAACAAGGTCAGTCAGTTCAGTCACTCAGCCACGTTTGACTCTTTGTGACCCCATGGACTGCACCACAACAGGCTTCCCTGTCCATCACCAACTCCCAGAGCTTGCTCAAACTCATGTCCATTGACTCAGTGATGCCATCCAACCATCTCATCCTCTGTTGTCCCCTTCTCCTCCTGCCTTCAATCTTTCCCAGCATCAGGGTCTTTTCCAGGGAGTCAGTTCTTTGCATCTGGTGGCCAAAGTATTGGGAGTTCCAGCTTCAGCATGAGTCCTTCCAATGAATATTCAGGACTGATTTCCCTTAGTATTGACTGGTTTGATCTCCTTGCTGTCAAGGGACTCTGATAGCTCTGATAGGTAAATTTTTGTTAAAGTCCTCTATGTGCATGAAAGAAATATTTAATCTCACTTAGTACACAGCCTACCTATGTCCAGGAGCTAACATCTGAATGTTATTAATCCATTGGAATTGTTGTTGCTGTTCACTCATTAAGTTGTGTCTGACTCTTTGTGACCCCATTGGCTGCAACACATCAGGCTCCTCTGTCCTCCATTATCTCCCAATGTTAGCTCAGATTCATGTCCATACAGCTGGTGATGCTATCTAACCATCTCACCCTCTGCAGCCCCCTTCTCCTTTTGCCTTCAATCTTTCCCAGCATGAGAGTATTTTCCAATGAGTCAGCTGTTTCCATCAGGTGGCCAAAGTATTGGAGCTTCAGCAACAGTCCTTCCAATGAGTGTTGAGGGTTGATTTTCTTTAAGACTGACTAGTTTGATCTCCTTGCAATCCAAGGGACTCTCAAGAGTCTTCTCCAATACCACAATTCAAAAGCATCAATTTTTCACCACTCAGCCTTTTTTATGGTTCAACTTTTCCCATTTGTATGTGGCTACTGTAAAAATCATAGCTTTGACTATACGGGCTTTTGCCAGAAAAAGGATGTCTCTGCTGTTAAATACACTGTCTAGGTTTGTCGTAGCTTTCTTTTCAAGTAGCAAGCAAAGGCTGCAGTCACCGTCAACAGTGATTTTGGAGCCCAAGAAAATAAAATCGGTCACTGCTTCTGCTTTTCCCCCTTCTTTTGCCATGAAGTGATGGGACTGGATACCATGACCTTAGTTTTATTAATGTTGAGTTTTAAATCAGCTTTTTCACTCTCCCCTTTCACCCTTATCAATTTCATTTAATAACTTCCAAATTGCGTTTCATTTCAGAACTCTGTTAAAATTTCCAACTTTAATTTAAAAATCTATCTAGCATTGACTTTGTAACGATTTCACTGAAGTTATTTTGAATATTTATTCCTAATATTCAACCTGTATATCATCATATAGGTTAATTATATATATATGCAGGTCGCTACAATGTTCTTTTAACTTTCATAAAATATTCCCCTTTAACACTTCCTATGTGTGTAAATTTTCCACTTCCTTCTGCTTTTAAACTAGTAATATTTTCCTACACAGCCTTTTTACAACAACATCACAGTTAAAAATGGATAACTAGATTAAGAATAATCCCTTGATATTATTCATAACCCATCATTCATTCATGTCATAGTAAAAGTCTTCTCTAATTCCTTAAAAACTCTTTATAAATATCTTATGTAAATTAGCATATAATCTACTACCCTATATTGCATATGGTTGTTATGTCCCTTGAATTTCGTGACCTTGGCTTATTGATGAGGCCAGATCAATTGTTCTGTGGAACATGTCAGGTTCTGGATTTTCTGATTGTGTCTTCATGGTGTCATTTAGCTTGTTCCTCCATCCTCTGCATATGATCAATCTTTCTGATGCTCATCTATTCCAGTGGACACATTTTCAATCTGGTTCCAGAATCCTTTAACATTAACAATTGCTCAGTGAAAGTTCAGTTGAACTGTTGCAGAGATGTCCTAGGCTTGCTTCCATGTCCTGGGCCATTTCTTCAGGGAATCTGGTTCCTCTTATTGGTATATGGTGTAGGGACTTCCCTCGTGGCTCAGACGGTAAAACGTCTACCTACAATTTGGGAGACCCGGGTTCAATTCCTGGGTTGAGAAGATATGGAGAAGGAAATGGCAACCCACTCCAGTATTCTTGCTTGGAAAATCCCATGGACGGAGGAGCCTGGTAGACTACAGTCCATGGGGTCACAAAGAGTCGGACACGACTGAGCGACTTCACTTTCATTTTCTTTCAACAGAGATATTATGATTATTGTTTCAATACATTTTTTTTCTTTGCCTTCAGGATTGTTTCCCCATCATTCCTTTGGTGCACATTTGCCCAGCATATATTTGTCCATCTTTTTATTTTCAAGCATTCTCTTCAGTTCCTACAAAATACATTGACAGAAATGAGTACTAATAAAATAGTATTAAAATAAATATGAATTGGGTACTCAATTAAAGGCAAAGACTCTCAGTGAAAATTTATAAATCCAAGATCCAAACATATTTCTGAGAACAGGCACAGCATTCAAAAGAATATGACCCTGACCACCTATGTCTGTCTTGATTACAAACCTAAATCTTTTATTTCTTTTCATCACTGTTAACAAAAACTTAGAAGCCAAACTATGTCTTCAGCATTTAGTGTATGGGATCTCATTTTATTTTTATCACACAACTAAATGGTAAAAAGTATTATGACTTATTCCATCTTACTGATGAAGATTATGAGTCCCAGACAAGCTAAGCAAATGAATATTTAGGATGGTGGTGGTTTAGTCACTAAGTCATATCCCATTCTCACGACCCCATGGACTGTAGCCTGCCAGGTTCCTCTGTCTATGGGATTTCACAGGAAAGAATACAGGAATGGGTTGCCATTTCTTCTCCAGGGGATCTTCTTTGACCCTGGTATTGAACCTGCATCTCCTGCATTGCAGGTGAATTCTTTACTGCTGAGAAACAGAGCTCTTCGGTTGCCATTTAATCTATGTTAGAGCCTCTCTTTTAATCACTGTGCCTTCATTCTGTTTCTAATCTCCCCAGATGCAGCATCCTCGTCTGGTCAGAACTACAGCACAGTGTCTGAATTCATCCTCATCGGCTTCTCCAACTTCCCTCAGCAGCTCCTGCCCACCTTCTTCCTGCTGTACCTGCTGATGTACCTGTTCACACTGCTGGGGAACCTGCTCATCATGGGCACCATCTGGAGGGAGCACAGCCTCCACACCCCCATGTACCTCTTCCTGTGTGCCCTCTCCATCTCCGAGATCCTGTTCACTGTTGCTATCACCCCTCGAATGTTGGTGGACATGCTGTCCACCCACCGCTCCATCACCTTTGTGGCCTGTGCCAGCCAGATGTTCTTCTCCTTTACGTTTGGCTACACCCACTCCTTCCTGCTCATGATCATGGGCTATGACCGCTACGTGGCCATCTGCCACCCCCTACACTACAACGTGCTCATGAGCCCCCATGACTGTGCCCGTCTTGTGTCCTGGTGCTGGGCTGGTGGCTCAGTTGTGGGGTTGATGGTGACATTGATAGTTTTTCACCTCAGCTTCTGTGGATCTAATGAGATTCACCATTTTGTCTGCCATGTGTTTTCCCTCTTGAAGTTGGCCTGTGGGAAGGAGACAGCCTCTGTCACCATGGTTGTAATCCTGGTCTGTGTCACGGCCCTGCTGGGGTGCTTATTCCTCATCTTTCTCTTCTATGTCTTCATCGTGGCTGCCATCTTGAGGATCCCCTCCACTGAGGGCCGGCACAAGACCTTCTCCACCTGTGTCTCCCACCTCACCATAGTGGTCGTGCACTACGGTTTTGCCTCCATCATCTATCTGAAGCTCAAAGGCCCCCATTCTATGGACAATAACACTCTGATGACCACCATCTATACAGTCTTTACCCCCTTTCTTAGCCCCATCATTTTCAGTCTCAGGAATAAGGAGCTGAAGAATGCCATAAAGAGAAATTTGCACAGAACTTTCTGTCCCCTAAGCTTCTGATGGCCAGTTTGGTGGTATGGAACTGTGATGGATGAGAGGGGTTTAATAATATCTGCCTCCATAGAACTCTTGTAATTATTCAGGTCTGTAAAACACTCAAACTCCATCGAAGTTTGATGCATACTAGCTACTCACTTTTCTCCAATGTTTCCCGCTGTTGCATAATTTGGCTCATCATAATCTTTTATTTATTCCCAGTGAAATGAATTCTATCCCATTATCTATACCTAAGAATGTGCTATCTATCTATAAGCAGGTGGGGAGCACCAAATGCATGGATCAGGACCTTAATATAGGTGGTTATCCTTGAATGGACTAGCAAAAGTAGACTTTAATTCCCCATCCCCCACAATAAAAATGAATAAAATTACCTAAAAATAATAAGAAATACCACCAGGATTGGGTCTTTTCCATATATGAAACACTGACATGTAAAGTAATTACTGACTGTTGAGAATGTTTGCTGTGGGTTTATCATATATCGCCTTTATTATGTTAGGGAGGTTCCCTCTGTGCCCACTTTCTGTAGAGTGTTTTTTTTTTTTTAATCATAAATGGGTGTTGAACTTTGTCAACAACTTTTTCTGCATCTTTTGAGGTGATCATATGATTTTCATTCTTCAGTTTGTCAATGTGTTGTATCATATTGATTGTTTTATGTATATCAAAGAATCCTTGCATCTCTGGAATAAACCTCACTTGATCATGATGTATGATCCTTCCAATGTGTTGTTGGATTTGATTTGCTAGTATTTTGTTGAGGATTTTTGCCTCTATCTTCATCAGTGATATTGACCTGTAATATTCTCTTTTTGTGGTTTTGATTTCAGTGTGATGGTGGCCTCATAAAATGAGCTTGGGAGTGTCCTTCCTCTGCATATTTTAGAAGAGGCTCAGAAAAACAGATTCCAGTCTTTTTTGTCCAGGTTATGCAGCAGTTAGATTTTAGTGTTTTCAGGAGAGGGAATTGAGCTCAAGTTCTTCTACCAAGAAAAAACAAGTGTTGTCAAAGATGTGGAGCTAAAGGAACCCCCATGTGACATTGCTGGAAATGTAAATTGGTGCAGCCAACATGGGAGACTGTATGGAGATTCCTCAAAAAAAAAAAAAAAAAAATCCTGGGACTACTATATGATCCAGCTACTCCATTTTGGGGATATTTATCCAAAGAATACAAAAACACTAGTTCAAAAAGATGTGTGCACCCCTATGTTCATCATGGCATATTTTACAACAGCCAAGATGTGGAAACAACTTAACTATGGGATAAGGAAAATGTGAGATATATCTAATACAAAATGGAATATACTCAGCCATAAGAAGTATGAAACCTTGCCACTTGTGACAGCATGGATGGATCTTAAGCATATTACACTAAGTGAAATAACTCAAGTGGTTAAAGACAAATAGCATATAATTTCACTCTTTTGTGCAATATAAAAAACAAAGAAATAAAGACCACAATAAATGAACAAACCAAACAAAAGTAAACATGACACAGAGGGGAAAGAGAGAAGAGGGTAAAATGGGGAGAGAGGTCAACTGTGTGGAGATGAATAGAAAATAAATTTTTGATGGTAACTGTAATGTGTACAGAGTAGATATATAACGCTGTACACGTGAAACATACATAATGTTTCAATCAATGTTACTGCAACAAAAAATAAATTTTTAAAAATGAGAGATATACATAGGAAAAATATACTTATTCATGGCCAATGTAACTATGGCTATGTAACTTTTGTATGTAACCATGGCTATGTAACTTTTTTATGGTTCTGTTTCCTGAATTTGAGAAATGCAGATATCCTAAGTACCTAGCTTATATGGTTATTGTTAGGATTAATGACTTACATATGTATCTGCTCAAATAATTATAATCATAAATGACTACCAGAGGCAGAGTAGTGACTAAGTCTTAGTCATTATGAACTACTATAACTATCTTTACTATCATGTTATATATATACCACACTATAAATATTTTACTACCACAAAAATTAATTTAGAAAACTAAAATAATTTTTTAAAAATAATATTATCTTGTACAGAAATAGACATGTAAAACAGTGGAATGGCATAAGTGTCATGGAATAACCCCATTTCAAAACCATAGATTATTCATTAATTCTTGTTGGGGCAATTAGTTAGCCATTTAAAAAATGCATTTTATCACCACGTGCCTATTAGAATGACTAAAATCTGTAATAGTGGCAACACTAAATGCTGGTAAGGATGTGGAACAACAGAAACTGTCATTCATTACTAGAAATGCAAAATGGTACAGTCACTTTGGAGGACAAATTGGTGACGTCCTACAAAACAGAACATAATCTTCCTATATAATCCATCAAACACACTCCCTGGTATTTACCCAAAGGAGCTGAACACTTAGGTTTACAAAAAAATCTGATTTAGCTATGCAATGGTTATAGTATATTTCTATATGAAATTGCCAAAACTTGGAAGAATCAAGATGTCCTACAATAGGTGAATAAATAAGCTGAGCAATCCTAAAGGAAATCAGTCCTGAATACTCATTGGAAAGACTGAAGCTGAAGCTCCAATAATTTGGCCACCTGATTCTAAGAGCAGACTTCTTAGAAAAGACCCTGATGCTGGGACAGATTGAGGGCAAGAGGAGAAGGGGGCAACAAAGGATGATATGGTTGGATGGCATCACTGACTCAATGGACATTAGTTTGAGCAGCTCTGGGAGTTGGTAATGGACAGGGAAGCCTGGGATGCTGCAGTCCATTGGTTGCAAAGAGTTGAAGATGACTTGGTGACTGAACAACGACACCAAGACAATGGAATATTATTCAGCACCAAAAATTTGAGTTATCAATCCAAAAAGACTTTGAGGAGCCTTTATTGCACATTACAAAGTGAAAGGAGCCCATCTAAAAAGACTATGAACTGTATGATATGATTCCAACTGTATGATATTGTGGAAAAAGTTAAACAATGGAGGCAATAAAAAGACCAGTGGTTGCCAAAGGATAAGGGAGAGGGATGGATGACTAGGCAGAACACAGAGGATTTTTAAGTCAGTGAAAATACTCTGCATGATACTGTAACAATAGATACATCTGACTATATATGTTGATCCATAGAAGACACAATGAAAGTGAACCATAATGTAAATTATGGGCTTTGGTGATGATACTATGTCAACCTAGCTTCATTGATTGCAACAAATGTACTACTCTGGTGGAGGAAATTGATAATGTGAGACTCTCTGTATGTGTGAGGGGACACAGGGTAAATGGGAAATCTCTGCTTTCCTCTCAATTTTGCTGTGAACTGGAAACTGCTCTGAAAAAAAATTGTCTTAAAAAATAATCAGCTAAAACCAAATTTGAAATGGTTGCACAAGATTTTTGGTAGATTAAAGTTTGAGAGGTTGAAATTTTTTCCCGTTTTAAAAAATTAATTGATTTATTTTAACTGGAGGATAATCACAATATTGTGATGGTTTTTGCTATACATCATCATGAATCGGCCACAGGTATACATGTGTCCCCACAAATCCTGAACCCCTCTCCCACCGCCCTCCCCACCTTATCCCTCTGGATTGTCCCAGAGCACCAGCTTTGGGTGCCCTGCTTCTTGCATCGAACTTGCACTGGTCATCGATTTTACATGTGGTAATGTACATGTTTCAATGCTATTCTCTCAAATCATCCCACCCTCGATCAGATGGTAAATATTTTCAGCTCTGCCGGTCACACTACCTCCATCACAACTATTCAGCTCTGCTGTCATACCACAAAACCAGCCATAGACAATACGTCAATGAATTGTCATGAGTGTGGTTTCAATAAAACTTTATAAAAACAGGCAGTGGACCCACATGCTGCAGTTTTTCACCCTTAAACCTATTGTATAAAAGCATTACAAGAAATCTAGTAGAATGTTTCCGACAGAAACAGCATTAAGGCACAAGAAACAGAAGGCAAAGGGAAAAGATTCATAGGCAAAATTACAATTTAGAATCTCTAATTATTTGCCGGCAAATCAATAGGAACAAAACAATTTTGAAAAGGGGGAAGGCTTTGAATAGGAATAAAACAAAAAAGAAATCCACGTGGTTAACAAACAATAGAGATTTTTTAATCCATTAGCAATTGTTGTTGTTGTTCAGTCTTTCTCATGTCTGCCTCTTTGTGAACCCATGGACTGCAGCAGACCAGACTTCCCTGTCCTTCACCATCTCCCAGAGTTTGCTGAAAACTATGTCCATTGAGTCAGTGATGCCACCTAACAATCTCACCTTCTGTTGTCTCCTTCTCCTCCCGCCCTCAGTCTTTTCCAACATCAGGGGCTTTTTCAATGAGTCTGCTCTTCACATCCAGTGGCCAAAATATTGGAGCTCCAGCGTCAATCCTTCCAACGAATATTCAGAGTTTATTTCCTTTAGGATTGAATGGTTTGATCTCCTTGCTATCCAAGGGACTCTCAAGAGTCTTCTCCAGTACCACAGTTCAAAAGCATTGGTTATTCAGCACTCAGCCTTCTTTAGAAATGATGCTTTGGGGGGGGGGGGGCAGTCCTAAAATGGCAGAAGAATAGGACAAGGAGACCACTTTCTCCCCCACAAATTCACCAAAAGATCATTTTAACGCTGAGAAAATTCCACAAAACAACTTCTGGATGCTGGCAAAAGACACCAGACACCCAGAAAGGCAACCCATTCTCTTCAAAAGAAGGTAGGACAAAATATAAATGATAAAAAGAGAGACAAAAGAGTTAGGGACAGAGACCCATCCCAGGGAGGGAGTCATGAAGGAGGAGAAGTTTCCAAACACCAGGAAACGCTCTCACCAGTGGGTCTGTGGGGAGTTTTGGAATTTCAGAGGGCAACATAACAGGGAGGGGGAAAAAAAAACACAGAATACATGCCTTAACCACAATTCCCAGTGGAGAAGTAGCCCAGACGCTCGCGACAGCCAGCAGCGAGCAGGGGCTGAACAGGGAGGTGCGGGCTCCATTGCTTAGGGTAAGGACCGGGTCTGAATGCCTGAAGGGCGATCTGAGGGAGCTAACATGAGATAGCCACCCAAACTGTGGGACAGCCTGAGAGAAAAAAAAGAGAGAGAGAGAGAGTGAACTTTCCCACGAAAAGTTCTAAGGCACAGCCTGGCCCACTCACAGAACAAAGGATTGAGCAAATACCAGAGGAGAGCTAGCCGGCTGCGGACCGGCCTAGCCCCCCACCGGAGGCAGAGAGGGAGGTGGGCAATAGCCAGAGCTGGAAGACGAGGGGCAATCTCGGCTCCAGAGGTGCATCCTCCACTAAAATGTGAGCAGGCTCCCAGTAGCTAACCAAGTCTTCCTGGGATCCTGGACGATTGACATCCACCAGGAGGTTTGCAGTCAGAGATCAGCCCCCCAGAGGAGACACACAGCGTGTCTGAGATGGTGCTCTCACTGTGCACACAGGAAACTGAGGGGCTGGGACCTGGGAGGTGATAAGATGCACCGCCCAGCTAGGAGAGTGTGCTCACCAAGCACCTGGTCACCTGAGCTCCTGGGAACTGGGAAGGGCACAAAATGCAGGCCCAACCGAGTTTATGCCTTTGAGGAGTACCTGAGAACCTGAACATGAGCGGCTTAGACCTGGGAGGTGCATGCAACCCCGGGCCCACTTTAGACAGTTCCCCTGCAGAGCAACCTGGAGCCTGAGCAGTGTAGACCGGGAAACCACACATGCCGTGAGCAGGGGCAAAGCCAGTGTGGCTGAGACACTGCGAGCACTACCCACACACGCCAGTGATATTTGTTTCCAATGTTTCTCCCTCCCCACAGCACAACTGAGCAAGTGAGCCTGAATAAGTGACCACCTTCGCCCCCTTGTGTCAGGGTGGAAATTAGACACTGAAGAGATTTGCAAACATAGGAATCCAAAACAAAGAAGAGGGAGCCGATCTGGAAGTGACATGTGCAACAGATTAAAACCCTGTAGTTAGCATTGACTACATTGGAAGGGGCCTATAGACCTTGGGAAGAAGTATAAGCTGGAACAAGGAACTATCTGAAACTGAACTGACCCCACACTGCCCTCAACAGCTCCAGAGAAATTCTTAGATATATTTTACTATTATCATTTTTTAAAGAATTTTTTTTATTTTAAGTTCTTTATTACTCCATTGTCATTTATATAACCTATTACCTTGCAAGAAAAGACCCTATTTTAAAGCAAATTTCATATATACATTATATATATATTTTTTTAAAATTTGTACTTTTGAGAGTCCAGCCTCTACTCTAGATTTTTAATCTTTGCCTTTTGGTATTGTTATCAATTTTGTATCTTTAAGAAGCCAATCTTCAGTACCCATTTTTACTTAGGAGTGTGATTACTGTCTAGATTGCTCTCTCCCCCTTTTGACTTTCCTTTTTCTCCCCAGGTCACCTCTATGTCCTCCCTCCCCCTTCTCTTCTCTACCCAACTCTGTGAATCTCTTTGGGTGTTCTGGGCTGTGGAGAACACTTAGGGAACTGATTACTGGCTAGATCTGGGCTGTGGAGAACACTTAGGGAACTGATTACTGGCTAGATCTGTCTCTCTCCTTTTGACTCCCTCTTTTCTCCTTCTGATCACCTCTATCTCCTTCCTCCCTCTTCTTTCCTTTATGTAACTCCGTGAACTGCTCTGAGTGTTCCAGACTGTGGAGAGCAAGTAGGGAACTGATTACTAGCTAGAACGCTCTCTCCCCTTTTGATCCCCTCTCTTCTCCTCCTGGTCACCTCTATCTCCCTCCTCCCTCTTCTCTTCTCCATGTAACTCTGTAAACCTCTCTGGGTGTCTTTCGCTGAGGAGAATCTTTTCACCATTAACCTAGATGTTTTATTATCAGTGTTGTATGAATGGAGAGGTTTTGAGGCTACTGGAAGAATAAGACTTAAAGCCAGAGGCAGGAGACTTAAATCCAAAACTTGAGAACACCAGAAAACTCCTGACTCCAGGGAACATTAATTGACAAGAGCTCATCCAAAAGCCTCCATACCTACACTTAAACCAAGCTCCACCCAAGAGTCAGCAAGTTTCAGAGCAAGACATATCAAGCTAATTCTCCAACAATGCAGGAACATAACACTGAGCATTAAAATACAGGTGGCCAAGTCACACCAAACCTATAGACACCTCAAAACTCACTATTGGACACTTCATTGCACTCCAGAGAGAGGAGATCCAGCTCCACCCACAAGAACACTGACACAAGCTTCCCTAACCAGGAAACCTTGACAAGTCACTTGTCCAACCCCACCCAGAGGGAGGAACCTCCACAATAAAGAGGAACCACAAACTTCCAGCATACAGAAAGGCCACTACAAACACAGCAATCTAAACAAGATGAAAAGGCAGAGAAATACTCAGCAGGTAAAGGAACATGATAAATGCCCACCAAACCAAAAAAAGAGGAAGAGATAGGAAGCCTACCTGAAAAAGAATTCAGAATAACAATAGTAAAAATGATCCAAGATCTTGAAAACAAAATGGAGTTACAGGAAGTCTGGAGACAAGGATTGAGAAGATGCAAGGAATGTTTAACAAGAACCTTGAAGAAATAAAAAGAATCAATCAATAATGAATAATGCAATAACTGAGATCAAAAGCACTCTGGAGGGAACCAACAGTAGAATAACTGAGGGAGAAGACAGGATAAGTGAGGTGGTAGATAGAATGGTGGAAATAAATGAAGCAGAGAGGAAAAAATAATCAAAAGAAATGAGGACAACCTCACGAACCTCTGGGACAATGTGAAACATCCAAACATTAGAATCCTAGGAGTCCCAGAAGAAGCAGATGAAAAGAAAGGTCACGAGAAAATACTTGAGGAGATAATAGTTGAAACCTTCCCTAAAATGAGGAAGGAAATAGCCACTCAAGTCCAAGAAACCCAGAAAGTCCCAAACAGGATAAACCCAAGGTGAAACACCCAAGACACATATTAATTGAATTAACAAAGATCAAACACAAAGAACAAATATTAAAAGCAGCAAGGGAAAAACAACAAATAACACACAAGGGGATTCCCATAAGGATAACAGCTGATCTTTCAATAGAAACTCTTCAGGCCAGAAGGGAATGGCAGGACATACTTAAATTGATGAAAGAAGAAAACCTACAGCCCAGATTACTGTACCCAGCAATGATCTCGTTCAAATATGAAGGAGAAATCAAAAGTTTTACAGACAAGCAAAAGCTGAGAGAATTCAGCACCACCAAACCAGCTCTTCAACAAAAGCTAAAGGATCTTCTCTAGACAGGAAACACAGAAAGGGTGTGTAAACTAGAACCCAAAACAGCAAAGTAAATGGCAGAGGGATCATACTTATCAATAATTACCTTAAATGTAAATGGGTTGAATGCCCCAACCAAAAGACAAAGACTGGCTGAGTGGATACAAAAACAAGACTCCTATATATGCTGTCTACGACAGACCTACCTCAAAACAAGGGACACATACAGACTGAAAGTGAAGGGCTGGAAAAAGATATTTCACACAAATGGAAACCAAAAGAAAGCAGGAGTAGCTATACTGATATCAGATAAAATAGACTTTGAAATCAAGGCCGTGAAAAGAGACAAAGAAGGACACTACATAATGATCAAAGAATCAATCCAAGAAGAAGATATAACAATTATAAATATATATGCACCCAAACAGGAGCACTGCAATATTTAAGGCAAATTCTAACAAGTATGGAAGGGGAAATTAACAATAACACAATAATAGTGGGAGACTTTAATACCCCACTCACACCTATATATAGATCAATTGAACAGAAAATTAGCAAGGAAACACAAACTTTAAGTGATACAGTCGACCAGTTAGACCTAATTGCTATCTATAGGACATTTCACCCCAAAACAAAGAATTTCATCTTTTTCTCAAGTGCACACGGAACATTCTCCAGGATAGGTCACATCCTGGGCCATAAATCTAGCCTTGGTAAATTCAAAAAAAACAAATCATTTCAAGCATCTTTTCTGATCACAATGTGGTAATATTAGATGTCAACTACAGGAAAAAAAAACTATTAAAAATACAAACATATGGAGGCTAAATAACACACTTCTGAATAACCAACAAATCACAGAATAAATCAAAAAAGAAATAAAAACATGCATAGAAACAAATGAAAATGAAAATGCAATGACCCAAAACCTATGGGATTCAGTAAAAACAGTGTTAAGAGGAAGGTTCATAGCAATACAAGCTTATCTCAAGAAACAAGAGAAAAATCAAATAAATAACCTAACTCTACACCTAAAGCAACCAGAAAAAGAAGAAATGAAGAACTCCAGGGTCAGTACAAGGAAAGAAACCATAAAAAAAATTAGGGCAAAAATAAGTGCAAAAGAAACAAAGGAGACCAATGCAAAAATCAACAAAGTTAAAAGCTGGTTCTTTGAGAAGATAAATAAAATAGACAAACCATTAGTCATCAAGAAAAAAGGGAGAAGAATCAAATCAACAAAATTAGAAATGAAAATGGAGAAATCACAACAGACAACACAGAAATACAAAGGATCATAAGAGACTACTATCAACAGCCATATTCCAATAAAATGGACAACTTGGAAGAAATGGACAAATTCTTAGAAAAGTGTAACTTTCCAAAACTGAACCAGGAAGAAATAGAAGATTTTAACAGAGCCATCAGAAGTACAGAAATCGAAACTGTAATCAGAAATCTTCCAGCAAACAAAATCCCAGGACCAGACAGCTTCACAGCTGAATTCTACCAATAATTTAGAGAAGAGCTAACATCTATCCTACTCAAAGTCTTCCAGAAAATTGCAGAGGAAGGTAAACTTCCAAACTCATTCTATGAGGCCACCATCACCCTAATACCAAAGCCAGACAAAAATGCCACACAGAAAAGAAAGAAAACTACAGGCCAATATCACTGATGAACATCGGTGCAAAAATCCTTAACAAAATTCTAGCAAACAGAATCCAGCAACAAACTTATTAAAAAGATCATACATTATGATCAAGTGGGCCTTATCCCATGGATGCAAGAATTCTTCAATATTCACAAGTCAATCAATGTAATACACCACATTAACAAATTGAAAGGTAAAAATCATATGATTATCTCAATAGATGCAGAGAAAGCCTTTGACAAAATTCAACATCCATTTAGGATAAAAACCCTCCAGAAAGCAGGATTGAAGGAATATTATATTCCTCAAAATAATAAAAGCCATATATGATAAACCCACAGCAAACATTATCCTCCATGGTGAAAAATTGAAAGCATTTCCCCTAAAGTTAGGAACAAGACTAGGATGTCCACTTTCACCACTACTATTCAACATAGTTTTGGAACTTTTAGCCACAGCAATCAGAGAAGAAAAAGAAATAAAAGGAATCCAGATTGGAAAACAAGAAGTAAAACTCTCACTGTTTTCAGATGACATGATCCTCTACACAGAAAACCCTAAAGACTCTACCAGAAAATTACTAGAGCTAATAGATGAATACAATAAAGTTGCAGGATATAAAATTAACACACAGAAATCCCTTGCATTCCTATGCAGTAATAATGAGAAAACAGAAAGAGAAATTAAGGAAATAATTCCATTCACCATTGTGACGAAAAGAATAAAATACTTAGGAATATATCTACCTAAAGAAACAAAAGACCTATATATAGAAAACTATAAAGCACTGATGAAAGAAATCAAAGATGACACAAATAGATGGAGAAATATACCATGTTCATGGACTAGAAGAATCAATATAGTGAAAATTAATATACTACCCAAAACAATCTATAGATTCAATGCAATCCCTATCAAGCTACCAACATGTTTTTCAGAGAACTAGAACAAATAATTTCACAATTTGTATGGAAATACAAAAAAACCTCAAATAGCTAAAGCAATCTTGAGAAAAGAATGGAACTGGAGGAATCAACCTTCCTGACTTCAGACTATACTATAAAGCTACAGTCCTCAAGACAGTATGGTCCTGGCACAAAGACAGAATCATAGATCAGTGAAACAAAGTAGAAAAGTGAAAGTGAAGTCACTCAGTCGTGTCTGAGTCTTTGTGACCCCATAGACTATAGCCTAGGCTCCTCTGTATATGAGATTTTTCCAGGCAAGAATACTAGAATGGGTTGCCATTTCCTTCTCCAGGAGATCTTCCCAACCCAGAGATTGAATCCAGGTCTCCTGCATTGTAGGCAGACACTTTACCTTCTGAGCCACTGGGGAAGTCCACAAAATAGAAAGCCCAGAGATAAATCCACACACCTATGGACACCTTATCTTTGACAAAGGAGACAAGAATATACAATGGAGAAAAGAAGATCTCTTTAACAAGTGGTGCTGGGAAAACTGGTCAACCACTTGTAAAAGAATGAAACTAGAACACTTTCTAACACCATACACAAAAACAAACTCAAAATAGATTAAACACCTAAATGTAAGACCAGAAACTATAAAACTCCTAGAGTAAAACTTTCTCACATAAATCACAGCAGGATCCTCTATGACCCACCTCCCAGAGTAATGGAAATAAAAACAAAAATAAACAAATGGGACCTAATTAAACTTAAAATTTTTTGCACACTGAAGGAAACTATAAGCAAGGTGAAAAAAAACAGCCTTCAGAATGGGAGAAAATAATAGCAAACGAAGCACAGACAAAGGATTAATCTCAAAAATATACAAGCAACACCTGTGGCTCAGTTCCAGAAAAATCAATCACCCAAGCAAAAAATGGGCCAAAGAACTAAACAGACATTTCTCCAAAGAAGACATACAGATGGCTAACAAACACATGAAAAGATGCTCAACATCACTCATTATCAGAGAAATGCAAATCAAAACTACAATGAGGTAACATCTCACGCCAGTCAAAATGGCTGCTATGAAAATGTCTACAAAAAATAAATGCTGGAGAGGGTGTGGAGAAAAGGGAACCCTCTTACACTGTTGGTGGGAATGCAAACTACTACAGCCACTATGGAGAACAGTGTGGAGATTCCTTAAAAAATGGAAATGGAACTGCCATATGACACAGCAATCCCACTGCTGGTCATACACACTGAGGAAACCAGAATTGAAAGAGACACATGTACCCCAGTGTTCATCAAAGCACTGTTTACAATAGCCAGGACATGGAAGCAACCTAGATGTCCATTGGAAGATGAGTGGATAAGAAAGTTGTGGTACATATACAGAATGGAATATTACTCAACTATTAAAAAGAATGCATTTGAATCAGTTCTAATGAGATGGATGATACTGGAGCCTATTATACAGAGTGAAGTAAGCCAGAAAGAAAAACACCAATACAGTGTATTAATGCATATATATGGAATTTAGAAAGATGGCAACAATGACCTTATATGCAAGACAGCAAAAGAGACACAGATGTAAAGAACAGACTTTTGGACTCTGCAGGAGAAGGGAGGGTGGGAAGATTTGAGAGAATAGCATTGAAATATGTATGTTATCATATGTGAAATAGATTGCTAGTCCAGGTTTGATGCATGAGACAGGGCGCTCAGAGCTGGTGCACTGGGATGACCCTGAGGGATGGGATGGGGAGGGAGGTGGGAGGGGATTCAGGATGGGGAACACATATACACCCATGACTAATTCATGTCAATGTATGGCAAAAACCACTACAATATTTCAAAGTAATTAGCCTCCAATGAAAATTAATTTAAAAAAAGAAATGATGCTTTTGAATTGTAATTTCCACTAGTAATTAGGGAAATGCAAATTAAAGTGCCAGTGGGAGCCAACTTGGCAACCATATAGGCAAAATTAAGTTTCACCACATTGAACATTGGTGAGGGTTGGGAGAAACAGTCAAGGTTGAGAAACATCAGTCTATAAGAAACTAAGATGAATATAACTCCAAAATGATGAGCAAATAAGCCAAGCTACAGCAAGATACCTACAGAACAATCAGATCTGTGTTAACATACATAGTATGAAAACTAGTTTGGTGGTCCACCAAAAAATGATATATGGAATTACTCTATTACTCAGCACTTTTACTCCTAGGAGCACACCTCAAAGAAATGAATTCAATAAAATCTCTGTACACAACTAACCAGAACAGCACTATTCATGCAGCCTAAAGGCAGAAACCGCCCAAATGCCCATCAATAGGTGAATGACTAAACAAAATATGATCCATCCACACAGTGGAATATTACTTAGCTATAAAAAGCAATGAAGCACTGATGTATGCTACATGATGGATGAATTCTGAAAATATTACACTGAGTGAAAAAGTCAGATCCCAAAGGCTACATACATATTGTATCATTCCATTTGCATGACATGCCCAAATCAGGCAAACCCATAGGGTAAAAAAGCAGATTAGTGGTTGCCAGGGGCTCAGGGGAGGAAGACTGGTAATGGGATAAGATCTCCCAGTTCTTAAAGTGGTGAAAATGTTTGAGAACTGGGTAGTGATGGTAGTTTAATAACATTGTGAATGTGCTAAATGAAACAGTTCACTTTACAGTGGCGAATTTTAAGTTCAATAAATTTCACCTTAAAAAGAAAAACAAAACCAAAAAACACACAACAGAACCCCACAATAATACTCTTATTTTGAGAGCATGTGTTACTCATTTGCCACGTGCAAACAAAGGTGTGTAGCAATGTCCATAAAATTTATCATTGTGATCTCATGGCTGGCCATCAGTTGACTTTTAGTCTGGTTTGCAGCATTTCAATTATTTAATAAGAAGAAACATATGTTTGTGTGCTTATTAAATTCTTTTATTTAAATTTTTTTTGCCACTTTATTTTTTAATAGAAGGATAAATGCTTTACAGAATTTTTAAAAAGGCATTTAATTGAGCAAATGCCCTGAATGCTCAAGAAAGAAAGTGGAGAGTCAAGCCAGGCAGCCTCCTCAGCCCCAGTGGGCAATGGCAGAGCTGCTCTCCTGCCACTGCTAGGAGCCAGGGTTCCAAATTCCAGGTTTGTGAAGTATTAGACTCTGATTGAGCCCCTGAGAAGCTCAGGTAATTGACTTACCCCTGGCAGGCAGAGAGGGAGGGACAAAAGGTGATGACAGTCTCCCTGAGATTGCCCAATGCATTGCAGGGTTCCCGAGGGCCCCAGCATCCTTGTAGCAACAGCAGAGACAGAGGCCAGGGGATCACAGTGAGAGAAAGCAGCAGGCAAGGAGCTGAGGCAGCATAAATAATGGAGGTGAGGCTCAGGGAGCCCCCCCCACTCCCCACCAGTCTACTCATGGTGGCAGGTTCCTTGCCTTGCAGCCCTCACTCATCCAGCCCTTATCTGCTGGAGAACATCAAACCAGAGCCTCCAGCTGTAGTAAAGCAGAAGCAGTTGCAGAGCCTGGGGTCCCAAGTGAGTCACCTTCCATCCCTTCCACTTGATCAGGAGAGACCTGGGGAACCAGTAGCTGTCACAGACAAGGAGAACCTTTGTGTTTATAAAACTTGCTGTGAAATTGAGTATATGAATTGGGGCAGTAGGTAGGGCTCTACCCTTCCCACCTTCAAGGTAATGAATGTGATGATTACTTTGCAGGATGGGTAAGAAAACTGGGATGCAGAGAGAGAAGAGCTACCACTTTAAGTTACCCAGAGTACCTGTATGACTTTTAACCTCATTCCCTTCACTGTCCTGGCCTATCCAGTGGTAAAAGGATTGGGGAGAGGCAGAGAAAAGAGCAAGTCAAGAGGATTCATGGTGGAAAGGCTCCAGTCACCCCTTCGCTAAGGTTGTTAAGTATCAGGGAGACACCAGGGTAGACGGGTGCATTGATGGTAAGGAGTCAAGGATGAAAATGGGGAGGCAGGAGGTATCTGAGGTGGGAGGGATGATGCAGAGAGGGGAACCTAAACAGCTTCATGAGGAGAGAGAGGATGGGGGCAGACAGGTAAGGCAAGATGGAGACAACACACCTAACCTGTGGTTCTCCACCAGAGGCTGTTACCTCCCCAGGGGACACTTGACAATGTGTGAGGATACTTCTGATTGTCACAACTGGGAGATGCTACTGGTGTATAGAGAGTGACAGGGTTGCTGCTCAGTATCTTATAATGCACAGGACAGCCTCTAACCACAAAAAAATTATCAGCTCCTAAAGTCCCTGTTTCATTGGAAAAGACCCTGATGCTGGGAAAGATTGAGAGCAGGAGGAGAAGGGGACGACAGAGGATGAGATGGTTGGATGGCATCACTGACTCAATGGAGATGAGTTTGAGTAAGTTCCGGGAGTTGTGATGGATAGGTAGGCCTGGCGTGCTGCAGTCCACGAGGTCGCAAAGAGTCAGACACGACTGAATGACTGAACTGAACTGAACTGAAAGTCCCTGATTATGAGAGGGTAACAGGCAGGAGGGCCAGGGGTCTCCAAATGGAGGAAATGGGCTGCAAGTGTCAGACATTTTTATCTCTCTTAAGCGGCAGGAGGAAACAAACTAGCGATAATTTTTTTCCTTCTCTATACAAATTTAAAAGGAGGTTTCTCTTAAAATACTGTGATGCCATAATGACACCTGGTTTCACTTGAAGTTAACTATTCTCAAACCTTGAGTTAATCAATGCATTTTTCTTATGGAAATGTTTGTCTTGAGCTATGTTAATGTACTATGCATTTACCCAAGACTCTGTGTTCAAGTCAGTTCCGCCTAATGGCTCAGGACCTACTTGACAAACCAGTATGTTATACTCAGATATTGTTCCCCTAATCTATGTAAATGAAACTATTTGTATGGTAATCTTCCCTTCTACAAGATTCAAGTCAATCATTTTATGGCCTGGGATGAATCATCTGGTGCCAAGATTATCCCAAAATGCATCTTATGGATGAGGAGCCTGGTGCCATTCTGAGTTTTAAGACATTCCTTTCTTTTCATTAACAGATTGCTAGTGACTATATAATATACAGCTGTAGACTAGCAGGTACTCTTTCTGACCCCTTCTGATGCCTATGTCAGAAGCTTTCTCTATCTCCTTTATACTTTAGTGAAACTTTATTACACAAAAGCTCTGAGCTAGCCAGCCTCGTCTCCGGCCCCGGATTGAATTCTTCTCCTCCAGAGTCCAAGAATCCTGGCGTCTTTTCATTCAGCAACAACCTTTCAATGCTAAAGTTGGAAAACCCTGCTGCCATGGTATGTGCAGATAGGATTTGGCCATAGGCAGGTTTGACCCCTGAGTTCTGGGTGGGGACTGGCCCCTCTGTGAGTTCCTCCAAGTGCCACATCACAAGGTCACACTCCTTCTCTGGGGCTGTTCAGTTTAACTGCAGAGAAGCCACTAGGTGTTCTCCTGGTTGGTCAATGACTAGGACCTTCAGTCCACCTCTTTGCAATCCTGAACCTACACTCATTGTGGTTCCAAGGTTTCTTATTTTACTTAAAAAAATTAGGAGTCTCTACTTCTTAGAGCAGTTTTAGGTTTACAGAAAAACTGAGCAGACAGTGAGCTTCCCAGATGGCTCAGTGGGTAAAGAATACACCTGCAATGCAGGAAAAACAGGTGATGTGGGCTCAATCCCTGGGTTGGGAAGGTCCCTGGAGGATGACATGGCAACCCACTCCAGAATTCTTGCCTGGAGAATCCCCATGGACAGAGTAACGTGGCTACAGTCCATGGGAATCACAGAGTTGGACACAATCGAAGCAACTGAGCATGCACGCATGAGCAGAGAGTGCAGAGGATTTCCACATGCCCTCTGTCTCCCTGCACTCAGCTTCCCTATTGTTAACATCCTGCATTAGTGAGTAACTGTGTTACAGTTGCTGAACCAATATTGACATATTATTATAACCAAAGCCCACAGTTTACACTAGAGTTCACTGTTGGTGCTGTGCAGCCTACATTTTGACAAATGCCCTGTATCGTGTATGCAAGATATACTATCTATTATACAGAACTGTTTTGCAACCTTAAAAACTCCCATGAGTTCCATCTATTTGTCTCTTCTCTTCTGCTGAGTCCTTGACGAGCACCAATCTTTTTACTGTCTCCATAGTTTTGCCTTTTCCCAGAATGAAGAGATACCAAACTTAGCTGAGTTCTGCATCCCCATCATCAGAGAAGGTGTATATGCAGCCCTGGGCCACATTGCCAGGACACGGTGAGCTCTAGTTTTCCCATAGTTCCCATCTTCCTTTTTTATGGGTATGATTTTTGTGATCTAATTAATATGGAGGGGGACTGTAAATAGCCTGGAATGGTGAAGCTGACATTTCTCTGGCCCTGAAAGTGGCTCTGACATTCACCAGCAGCCACCAGTAAATGGTGAATGTAACAGAGAGGTTTGGAAAAGATAGGCTTTGGGGTCATTCAGATATAGGTTCAGATCCTGCTCCCCCACTCAGGAGCCATGGTCTCTTGGACAAATGACGTGTCCTCTATGGATGCAGCTGCCACTTCTGTAAAACAGGGATCATGGCAGGGATCTGACAATATTGAGGAACAAATTTAATAAGAACTGCATGAACATAGGAACCACATCCAATTAAGGGCAATTGTTCTCATCGACAGTTCAAAATCCAATGCCAGAGATAGTTGTGTATCCAGCACGGTACATTATAATAACAATCATGATGAAGTTAGAAATGAGGACTTTTAAGCTCACTCTGGAGTAGTTGTTTGGAAAGCACACAGGAGTGAGTGACTAAATCTGCTTTAGAAAGAGATGTCCAGAAAGACTGCACAGAGTAGGTAACATTGATGCAAAAGAACAATAGTTTTCTGGTTGGAGAAACCAAGATCTGGGTAGAAGGAGCAGCTAAGTAAATACAATTGTACTCTCTAGATCATTGGTTTTCAACTGACGGTGATTTTGCCACCACCAATGGGGACATTGAAAGTGAAATTCTCTCAGTCATGTCTGACTCTTTGAGACCCCATGGACTGTAGACCACCAGGCTTCTCTGTCCATGGAATTCTTCCAGCAAGTGTACTGGAGTGGGTTGCCATTCCCTTTTCCAGGGTATCTTCCTGACCCAGAGATTGAACCCAGGTCTCCTGTGTTGCAGGCAGATTCTCTACTGTTTGAGCCAGCAGTGAAGTTCACATTGGCAATATCTGATAATGACACTTTTGGTAGTTACTACTGAGCATAGATTACTGACATTCAGATGGTAGAGGCCAGGGATGCTGCTAAATACCATATAGTGCACAGGATGGCCCCCACCTCATAACAAAGAATAATTTGTCATAAAATACTGAGAAAACTTGCACTAGACATTTGAAAACCTGGCAGCTTGTAAGCAGAGCCCACTTGATCCTGGTCTCACCCATTCAACCTCTTCTTGGAAGTTCTTATTTCCAAGTAATCCACTTTGATTTGCCCCTCTAGGATCTCAGGGTATCAGGGCCAAGTGGGGCTTCTGGGGACCTCCAGGCAGGTGCTGACTCAGAGGAGACAAAGAAATGCAATTGACTCCAAAGGAGGGAGACCAAAAAACTCTGGAAACCAATGATGTTGGGGAATGAAACCTCCAGTCCCCAAAGTGTCTGGTTCCCCTTCGTGTCCTCATTATTAACCTGCCAGGGCTTGAGCTAGGACCTGAGCCCACTTAAGAGGGTATTTCCTACTCCCCTCCCCCCCATTTTTCATGTGTTGTGGTAAGATACATGTAATGTACAATTTACCACTTTAGACACATTACAGCATACGATTCAGTGGCATCAAGTTCATTCACGATGTTGTATGAGCACTGACTCTCTAGTTCCAGAATCTTCTCAGCACACCCAAAGGAAACCCTATACACATTAGGAGTCCTCCCTCTTCTCCCCTTCCTCCAGCTCCTGGAAACCACTGCTATGCTTTAAATGCCTACATGAACATTCATAGCAGCAGTATTCACAAGAGGGGGAAAATGGAAACAACTGACATGTCCATCAATGAGGTGACTGAATAAGCAAAATGTGATATCCATAAAGGAATATTGTTTGACCATAAAAAGGAATAAAGTTCTGACAATGCTACAAGTGGATGAACCTCAAAAACATCATGCTGAGTGGAAAAAAAAAACAGACCTCAAAGGTCACACAGTGTATGATTCCATGATATGAAATGTCAGGCACAGGCAAATCTATAGAAACAGAAAGGAGATTAGTGGCTCACTGCGATTCAAACTTGAAAATGCCTTTTAAAAAATCACTCAAAAATAGTTGTTATTTATAAAGGCACATTGAAATCTCATTAAATTGAAGTTATTTACTGAGTACACTGTCACTGTGCATGTGTGCTCAGTTATGTCCAAGTCTTTGTGAGTCCATGGACTGTAGCCTGCTAGGCTCCTCTGTCCATGGGATTTTTCCAAACAAGAATCCTGGAGTGGATTGCCATTTCCTTCTTCAGGGGATCTTCCTGATGCAGGGTTTGAACCTGTGTCTCCTACACTGCAGGTGAATTCTTTACCACTGAATCACCAGGTAGGTTATTTACCGAGCATAGACCACATACATTTGTTCACTGAGTGTATTGAGTTATTTATCATAGGTAGTACCTGCTGTTTTCCAGGTCACAGCCCAAGAATAGCACATTTAGTTCCCACAAAGAATCTTAGAGGTGGGTAGAGAGAAATGGAGGTACAAAGAGGTGAAGTAACTTGCTCAAGTTTACACAGTGGGCAGAGCAGGGACTCAAACTTCCAGACTCTCTCATTGCTTTCCTTGATGGCTATGTTGCATTGCCTCATTCGGAACAGATGTACCTCATGGGATCTGGAAAACAAGAACATTATTCCTACACAGTCTCTTACTTCAGATTCCTTGCATAGGTAACTCCAGAGGCAGAGTCTGATTGATTCATGTTAAATTAGAGATACACACTGGTCCAAAGTGTTGTAGACATGGAGTAGGTAAGTCTTCTGGTATCTGAGACTTTGAGAAGAACATTTATCAGAAAGGGTGAGGTGGACAATGGCTGCAAACTCTAGTGAAGGAACATTTATATTTTTTGGAAGTAACCAGAGGGAGAGAGGGGTATAGTCTTTGAAGACAGTCAGCCATGGGTTCAAGTCTTTACTCTGCCATTTTGACAGCTTCACCTTGAACAAGATGCTTAGCCTCTCTGAACCAAATATTCTCAGTGCTTGTGCTTCAAATGATCAGAATCATTGATAAAAACAACATCTCCCCCACTACATTGATAAGAGGATTACATCGTGGGAAGCGCAGAGTAGGAACTCAGCCAGTGTCATCTGTCATTTGTCAGGAGCAGCCCCTTGGACAGAGTCAGGAATGATGGAAGCTAATTCCCCTGTCGATCCAATAGCTGACCTCTCCATGTCACACCGCACTTCAGGAACAGCCTTCATGCAAGGAGCCAACTTCTCAGCAGTGACTGAATTCATCCTCATCGGCTTCTCCACCTTCCCCCACCTTCAGCTGATGTTCTTCCTGCTCTTCCTGCTGATGTACCTGTTCACGCTGCTGGGGAACCTGCTCATCATGGCCACCGTCTGGAAGGAGCACAGCCTCCACACCCCCATGTACCTCTTTCTGTGTGCCCTCTCCATCTCTGAGGTCCTCTACACCTTCGCCATCATCCCGCGCATGCTGGCCGACCTGCTCTCCACCCACCGCTCCATCCCTTTCAAGGCCTGTGCCAGCCAGATGTTCTTCTCCTTCATGTTTGGCTTCACCCACTCCTTCCTGCTCACAGTCATGGGCTACGACCGCTACGTGGCCATCTGCCACCCCCTGCGCTACAACGTGCTCATGAGCCCCGGAGGCTGCGCCTGCCTGGTGGCCTGGTCCTGGGCTGGAGGCTCAGTCATGGGGTTGGTGGTGACATCTGCCATCTTCCAACTCATCTTTTGTGGACCCAATGAGGTCCACCATTTTGCTTGTCATGTGCCCCCACTATTGAAGTTGGCCTGTGGAGCTGAAGTGCAAGTAGTGGCCAAGGGCGTGGGCCTGGTGTGTATCACTGCCCTGCTGGGCTGCTGTCTCCTCATCCTCTTGTCTTATGCCTTCATCGTGGCCGCCATCTTGAGGATCCCTTCAGCCGAGGGCCGGCACAAAGCCTTCTCCACGTGCGCGTCCCACCTCACCGTGGTGGTCGTGCACTACGGCTTTGCCTCTGTCATCTACCTCAAGCCCAAGGGGCCCCAGTCTCTGGAAGGAGACACGCTGATGGGCATCACCTACACGGTCCTCACTCCCTTCCTGAGCCCCATCATCTTCAGCCTCAGGAATAGGGAGCTGAAGATCGCCATGAAGAAGGCCTTCCTCAGCAAGCTCTACCCTGAAAATATATGATTATCTGGGAAGAATTCCTTGGAAATAGCTAAATTGGGTTACCAGATGCTACCACCAGAGGTGACACCCTGCAAGCATGTAATAACCTACATCTATCTGATGCTTTACGGTTTACAAGGACCCTTATTGGCAACATACAAATGTTTGCAAAATTCAACAGCCCCATGAATGTATTCAGGGTGGAAAGATGTATGAAATGATAAAATGCATGATGTCAGATTCATTGATTTCCTATCTGTTGCAGGACATTTGACCAGGTAGCAGCATTAAACCCAAAATCTGCTTTTCTTCTGCCAGAAACCAGGATAGACTAATTGCACCTATCACCATAAACCCACATTGCAAAGAGAAATGGATGAGGCCATGCCGTCACTTTCTACTAGGTGGCAACAGGGCTTCCTTTGTGGCTTAGCTGATAAAGAATCCTCCTGCAATGAGGAAGACCTGGGTTCAATCCCTGGGTTGCAAAGATCCCCTGGAGAAGGGAAAGGCTACCCACTCCAGTATTCTGGACTGGAGAATTCCTTGGGACTATATAGCCCATGGGGTCACAAAAAGTCAGACACGACTGAGTGACTTTCACTTTTCAGGTGGCATCAGGTAGCCACAACTCAACTTTTGTGAGGCTACTGAAGACTTAGTCAGATTACAGCAGAGGAGTGCAAAGCACCCTAAATTTCAGCATTGCACAACCTGTAACAAGCAAACTCAGGAAAAGCTGAGGACATCTCCAAGTTTCAAGTGTGAATCTTGAGCAGCTGCACAGAGACAGAGAAGTCTCTTTAGTTAGGTCCAGGAAAGAAGTCCCTCAGTGAGAAATCACCTGCTGTGTTGGAAAGTGCCTGGAGAATCTCCATGGACAGAGGAGCCTGGTGAGATACAGTCCATAGGGTCGCCAAGATTTAGACACAACTGAAGCGACTTAGCATGCTTCATAGTACTTATAATTTGTTGAAAATATGTATATTCAAGAGAATGACAAACACTGTATGATTTCCCTTATAAGTGGAATTGTAAAAAGGTAGTCATAAAAACAAGTTGAATGGTAGTTGTCAGGGGCTGAGGGGTGGGAGAATTGGGGCAATATTGTTGAAGGGCACAAATTTGTGACCAGTTGATCAACCAGAAGATCAACAAGATTTTGTGGATCAACAATGCAGCATTGTGAGTATAGATAATAATACTGTATTATCAAGCTCAATGTTACTAAGAGACTAGATCTTCATTGTCATTCCCCCCAAAGATGTGATAACTATGTGACATGACAGGAATGTTAGCTAACACTGGAGTGGCAATCATATGCAATATACAAAGGTATGCACATATATATTCTAAATTTACACACTATTATATGTCAATTACATGTCCATTTAAAAAGTCCCTTGACAGCCTGGCTAGCTCAGTCGGTAGAGCATGAGACTCTTAATGCTGGAGAGGGTGTGGAGAAAAGGGAACCCACTTACACTGTTGGTGGGAATGCAAACTAGTACAGTCACTATGGAGAACAGTGTGGAGATTCCTTAAAAAACTGGACATAGAACTGCCATAAAAACCAGCAATCCCACTGCTGGGCATACACACCAAGGAAACCAAAATTGAAAGACACAGGTGTACCCCAATGTTCATCGCAGCACTGTTTACAGTAGCTAGAGCATGGAAGCAACCTAGAAGTCCATCAGTAGATGAATGGATAAGAAAGCTGTGGCACATATACAGAATGGAATATTACCCAGCTATTAAAAAGAATGCATTTGAATCAGTTCTAATGAGGTGGATGAAACTGGAACCTATTACACAGAGTGAAGTAAGCCAGAAAGAAAAACACCAACACAGTGTGTTAATGCATATATATGGAATTTAGAAAGATGGTAATGATGACCCTATATGCGAGACAGCAAAAGAGACACAGATGTAAAGAACAGACTTTTGGACTCTGTGGGAGAAGGCGAGTGTGGGATGATCTGAGAGAATAGCATTGAAACATGTATATTACCATATGTGAGATAGATCACCAGTCCAGGTTCGATGCATGAGACAGGGCACTCAGGGCTGGTGCACTTGGATGACCCTGAGGGATGGGATGGGGAGGGAGGTGGAAGTGGGGTTCAGGATGGGGAACACATGTACACCCGTGGCTGATTCATGTCAGTGTATGGCAAGAACCACTATAATATTGTAAAGTAATTAACCTCCAATTAAAATAAACAAATTAATCATAAAAAAGAAAATAACAATTATTTTAACATATATAATAATGAAATACAAACATATCAAAAACTTGTGGGATTCAACTGAAGTGGGATACAAAGAAAAATTAATAGTTTTTATGAAAAGATCAATGGTTTGGAAGATTCAACATTGCTAAGAGGCCAACCTTTCTCTAATTGATCTTTAGAGGGCACACAATTCTCATCAGAATACTAGTTGACTTTTTTTTTCATGAAAAATGACAATCTGAACAGAGGACCAAGAATCCAGAAACAAACCCACATGTATACAGCCACCTGATATATTAGAATTCACTGGAGGCAAGAGGAAAGGAGTTGATCTTTTAAATACATGATCCTGGGTCCAGACAAGTGGATGTCCATATGAAGAAAATCATGTACCTTGAATATATAAAAATTAATTGGAAACCAATGAAGACCAAATGTGAAAGCTAAAATAATCAAGCTTCTAGAAGAAAACACAGCAGAATGTGTTCATCACTCTGAGAAAGCAAGGGATTCTTAAATAGGACACAAAATACATTAACTACTAAGGGAAAAAATGACAAAATCTACTTCATTAAAATTAAGAACTTTTGAATACAAAAGACAGCATTAAGATAATAAAAATGAAAGTCCCAAACTGCGCAACCATTTGTATCCAAACTACATAAATCAATAAGAAAAAACAAGCAAGTTTAATATCGGGCAAAAGCCTAACAGACACTTCACAAAAGAAGATATCAAAATGACCAATAAATACATGAAGAGGAGATCAACGTCATTAGTGATTAAGGAAACACAAACTAAAGCCTAATGAAATACAGCTACATCTTGATCAAATGATGGAAATTAAAATAAATAATGATAGCAGGTGTTAACCCTGGCAGCTAAAGAAGCTCTTATATTGATGGTGTAAACTGGTAAAACAACCTCAGGAAAATGTTCGGCATTACCTATGAAAGCTAAATCTGTGACAGCTATTTTCCTGTATATATACCTGAATATGTTCCCAAAGTAGTGAATGCTTATGCCCACCAAAAGACACGTAAAGAACAACTACAGGACTTCATTCATAATAAATCAAAAAGAGAAACAACATACATTTCTAACACCTGTTATTTTCATACGATAGAATCTAACACTACAATGAAAAAGATAAACCACTGATAACTGTAATAACACACATCAACATACTGGCATAAATAACACTGGATGAAGGAAGTCAGACACAGAAGAGTATGTAGCGTGATTCCTTTAATATCAAGTTTAGAAACATGCAAAATGACCTAGGTGTTAGAAGTTATAAGGTGTTAGAAGTGAGAGTAGTGACTACTCTTGGAAAGGAATTCTGACTTGGAAGAGACATGGAGGAGCCCTCTGGAGTGCTGCTTCTGGACTATATATAGTGGTCAATATTCACCAAATTTTCACTTAAGATTTGTATTCCTTTCTATAAGTCATACATGTATTAAACTGTTTTTTTTTAATGCAAAAAAAAGTCCCTTGACAAATTTATAGCATTTCAGAATAGCATTAGAAATTTATGCATTCAAAATAGCAATTTATAATACTTGGACACTCTTTAATGGTGATGTAGTTTTATACAACAGTAAATGTAATTAAGATGTATGAGTAGTAGCAAAATTAGCCAGTGTTAAAAAAATATGTTTATTCATGTTTAAGTTGAATAGTAAACTGTACATCATTACCCTAAACTTGAATTCAATCTTTCTCTATAACTTGAGCAGTAAGAACATTGCATGTTACCACGAAGTGGAAAGTAGTAGAAAAAATTTCGGTCAGACTGAGGATACCAGAGCGTCCTCCTTTGCATAATATACTGCATGCTTCACACTACCCTTCCAATACATTATTTTATTACAGTCTCACAATCAGATATCAGAACAGATAAATTCACATCTACTCCATTTGACAGAGGGGAATGTGTTAGTCATTCAGTCAATCCCCAGCACGGGGATTGAACCCAGATCTTCTGCATTGCAGGCAGATTCTTTACTATCTGAGCCACCAGGGAAATTGAGGCTCAAAATTGTTGCATGATTCATCCAAGATCACACAAGTTAGAAGAGCCAGGCTTCCCCTGTAGGTCTTCTCTGATTTCTGTGGCTCTGCACACAAAGCATCACACACCGTTTTCTCACAATGGGTTTTGTGGGTCCCCCATCCAAGGGGGGCGGGGTTCCCAGGTGGCACTAGTGGTAAAGAACCTGCCTGCCAATACAGGAGATGTAAGAGTTGGAGATTCGATCCCTGGGTAGGGAAGATCCCCTGCAGGAAGGTATGGCAACCTACTCCAGCATTCTTGCCTGGAAAATCCCATGGACAGAGGAGCCTGGCGGGCTACAGTCCATGGGGTCGCAAAGAGTCGGACATGACTGAGTGACTAAGCACAGCATAGCACATTGCTATATGTCCTTAGGCAGCTCACTTCCCTTCTTTGAGCCTGAAAGTCGCCCAGTTGTATTCGACTCTTTGTGACTCCACGGACTATACAGTCCATTCTATACAGTCCAATTCTATTCAGTCCAGTTGGACTATATAGTCCAATTCTCCAGGCCAGAATACTGGAGTGGGTAGCCTTTCCCTTCTCCAGGGGATCTTCCCAACCCAGGGATCAAACCCAGGTCTCCTGCATTGTAAGCGGATTCTTTACCAGCTGAACCACAAGGGAAGCCCTGTTTGAGCCTAATCTTTAACAATAAAAAGCACCTACCTTCCTAGTCTTAGACAGTTATGAGACTGAAATAAGACAATGTTTGTGAAGGGCTTACCATGGCGCCCGGCACACAGGTATACTCCATGAAGAGCAGTTGAGATGATACTATAATTTCAAGTTTTGTTTAATGAGCCTGGGAACAGAGAGAGAGAGAGGCATTGGTTGAGGAATTGTTCAATGGTCCATCAACTTTGACTATCATCTGGGTTATCAATGAGACCAAGGAAGCAGGACCTCAGTGAAGAACATTTTTTCTAGAAGGGAGTGCTTAGCAGAAATGCTACTCCAATGAGCTTCCTGACCTGCTCCCTTTCTCCCAGGATCCCCTTCTCTACAAAAAGCCTCTTCCTTTCTATGGCTACTAGTCCTTAAGAGTGGTCCCCAAACTCGGCTCTATGGCACCAGCTGATGGACAAAGAGATAGGCGATACCTTGCAATCTAAAGAGAAAAAAGACAGATGCTTAGAATTGCAGATAGGGCTGTGCAATGGTTAAGTGATGAAACAAAGTGGCTTTGGTTAAATCACATGTAATCTCTTAGATTCAATTTCCCATCATTAAAATGTATTTAATGATAAGGTAACCACCTCTTAGGATGGTCCTGAGAATTAAATATTATCATCTATGTAGGGCAATGAACAGTGACTTGCAACCAATAAGCCAGCTTTAAATAAATGCCAGCTTTAAAAATGCATTTAATAATTAATAAGAGCATCTCAATACATAAGACAAACACTAACAGACATAAAAGGAAAAATTGACAGTAACAAAATAATAGTAGGAGACTTTAACACCCCACTCACACCAATCATCAAGACAGAAAATTAATAAGGAAACACAAGTCTTAAATGACACATTAGATGAGATGGATCTCATTGATCCATCTCAGGACATTCCATCCAAATGCAGAAAATTACACTTTCTTCTCAAGTGCACATGGAACATTCTCCAGGATAGACCACATCTTTGGTCACAAATCAAACCTCAGTAGATTTAAGAGAATTGAAATCATATCAAGCATCTTCTCTGACCACAATGCTATGAGACTAGATATCAACTACAAGAAAAAACTGTAAGAAACACAAACACATGGAGATTAAACAACATGTTTCTAAATAACCAACAGGTTACTGAAGAAATTAAAAGGGAAATCAAAAAATATCTAGAAACAAATGACAATGAAAACACAACTCAAAATCTATGGGATGCAGTAAAAACAGCTCTAAGAGGGAAGTTTATAGCAATACAATCCTACTTCAAGAAACAAGAAAAACATTGAATAGACAAACTAACTTTACACCTAAAACAACTGGAAAAAGAAGAACAACCCCCCCTCCAAAATTAGTAGAAGGAAAGAAATTATAAAGATCTGAGCAGAAAGAAATGAAAAAAAAATAGTAAAGATTAATAAAACTAAAAACTGGTTCTTTGAGAAGATAAACAAAATTGACAAAACCTTTAGCCAGACTCATCAAGAAAAAAAGAAGAATCAAATCAACAAAGTTAGAAATGAAGGTTACAACAGACAATGCAGAAATACAAAGGATTATAAGAGATCATTGTGAATAACTATATGGCAATAAAATGGATAACCTGGAAGAAATAGACAGATTCTTAGAAAAGTTCAATCTTCCAAGACTGAACCAGGAATAAATAGAAATTATGAACAACCCAATTACAAGCACTGAAATTGAAGCTGTGATTTTAAAAAATCTCCCAAAAAAACAAAAGCCAAGGACCAGATGGCTTCACAGAAGAATTCTATCAAACATTTAGAGAAGAGCTAATGTCTATCCTTCTAACACTCTTTCAAAAATTGCAGAGGAAGGAACATTTCCAAACTCATTCTATGAGGCCATGATCACCCTGATACCAAAACCAGACAGAGACAACAACAAAAAAGAAAACTACAGGCCAATATCACTAGTGCACATAGATGCAAAAATCCTCAACAAAATTTTAGCAAACAGAATTCAGCAACACATAAAAGCTCATACACCATGATCAAGTTGGGTTTATTCTAGGAATGCAACGATTCTTCAATACATGCAAATCAATCAATGTAATACACCATATTAACAAATTGAAAGATAAAAACCATACGACCATCTCAATATATGCAGAAAAAGCCTTTGACAAAATTCAGCACCCATTTATGATTAAAACTCTTCAAAAAAAAATGGGCATAGAAGGAACCTACCTCAACGTAGTAAAGATCATATATGATAAACCTACAGTAAACATTTTTCTCAATGGTGAAAAACTGAAAGCATCCCCCCTAAGGTCAGGAAAAAGACAAGGGTGTCCACTTTCACTACTGTTATTCAACATAGTTTTGGAAGTCCTAGCTACAGCAATCAGAAAAGAAAAAGAAATAAAAGGAATCCAGATTGGAAAAGAAGTAAAGCTCTCATTGTTTGCAAATGACATGATATTGTACATAGAAAACCCTAAAGATAGTATCAGAAAATTACTAGAGCTAATCAGTGAATTTAGCAAGTTGCAGGATACAAAATCAATTCACAGAAATCACTTGCATTTCTATACACTAACAATGAAAAATCATAAAGAGAAATTGAATCAATCCCATTCACCATTGCAACAAAAATAATTAAATATCTAAGAGTAAACTTACCTAAAGAGACAAAAGAACTGTACACAGAAAATTATAAGACACTAATGAAAGAAATCAAAGATGACATAAACATATGGAGAGATATTCCATGTTCCTGGGTAGGAAGAATCAATATTGTGAAAGTGACTATACTACAAATGCAATCTACAGATTCAATGCAATCCCTATCAAATTACCAAGGGCATTTTTCACAGAACTAGAACAAAAAATTTCACAGTTCATATGGAAACACAAAAGACTCCGAATAGCCAAAGCAGTCTTGAGAAAAAAGAATGGAACTGAAGGAATCAACCTTCCTGACTTCAGATTATACTACAAAGCTACAGTCATCAAGACAGTATGATACTAGCACAAAAACAGAAATATAGACCAATGGAACAAGATAGAAAGCCCAGAAATAAACCCATGCATCTATGGGTACCATATTTTTGACAAAGGAGGTAAGAATATACCATGGAGCAAAGACAGCCTCTTCAATGTGCTGGGAAAACTAGACAGCTACGTGTAAAAGAATGAAATTAGAACATTTCCTAACACCATACATAAAGATAAACTCAAAATGAATTAAAGACCTAACTGTAAAACCAGAAACTATAAAACTCTTAGAGGAAAACATATGCAGAACACTCGATGACATAAATCAAGGCAAGATCCTCCATGACCCACCTCCTAGAGTAATGGAAATAAAAACAGAAGTAAAAAAGTGGGATCCAATTAAATTTAAAAGGTTTTGCACAGCAAAGGAAACTATAAGCAAGGTAAAAAGACAACCCTCAGAATGGGAGAAAATAATAGCAAATGAAACAACTGACAAAGGATTAATTTCCAAAATATATAAGCAGCTCACAAAACTCAATGCCAGAAAAACAAACAACTCAATCAAAAAGTGAAAAAAAGATCTAAACAGACATTTCTCCAAAGAAGACATACATATGGCTAACAAACACATTAAAAGATGCTCAACATTGCTCATTATTAGAGAAATGGGAATCAAAATCACAATGAGATATCACCTCACACTGGTCAGAATGACCTTCATCAAAAAGTCTACAAATAATAAATGATGGAGAGGGTGTGGAGAAAATGGAACACTATTGTACGTTGGTGGCAATGTACATTGATACAGCCACTATGAAAGACAGTATGGAGATTCCTTAAAAAAAACTAGGAATAAAACCACCATATGACCCAGCAATCTCACTCCTAGGCACATACCCTGAGGAGACCAAAATGGAAAAAGACACATGTATCCCATTGTTCACTGTGACACTATATAAGACAGCTAGAACACTGAAGCAACCTAGATGTCCATCGACAGATGAATGGATGAAGAAGTTGTGGTACATATACACAATGGAGTATTACTCAGCCATAAAAAGGAACGCATTGGAGTCAGTTCTGATGAGGTAGATGGACCTAGAACCTATTAGACAGAGTGAAGTGAGTCAGAAAAAGAAAGATAAATATTGTATTCTAACACATATATATGAAATCTAGAAGAATAGTACTGAAGAACTTATTTACAGGGCAGCAATGGAGAAACAGACAGAGAGACACAGAGATTTATGGTCATGAGGAAAGGGGAGGAGAGGATGAGATGTATGGAAAGAGTAACATGGAAACTTACATTACCATATGTAAAATAGATAGCCAATAGGAATTTGCTGTATGGCTCAGGAAACTCAAACAGGGGCTCTGTATCAACCAAGAGGGGTGGGATGGGGAGGGAGATGGGAGGGAGTTTCAAAAGGGAGGGGATATATGTATACCTATGACTGATTCACGTTGAGGTTTGACAGAAAACAAAATTCTGTAAAGCAATTATCCTTCAATAAAAATAAATTAAAATGTATTTAATAATTAATTACACTCTTTGTGTCAAATTCTGTGCTAGTTTTGGGAGAACAGAGATGGGTCTGTTGCTTGCTCCTGTCTTTGATGAGTTTCCATGATCCATGGTGAAAAGACACAGAGAAATGTCAGGGTTCTCACGAAGATATGGACCAGATGCTAAGAACCACCAAAAGGGGCATGACTCTGCCAATGGGGAGCATCAGCTAGGTCTTCCCTCATTTCTGTACTCCAGTGGCTCTCACCAGTAACTTCAGAGGACACTTGGAAGGTTCTGGAGACATTTTTTATAGTTACAACTCAAGGAGAGGGAGATGTGCTATAGTAACTAGCTGGTAAAGGTAAGGAATGCTGATCAACACCCTTCAATGAATGGAACAAACCTCACTGCAAATAATGAGCCAGTCCCAAATGTCAACAGTGCCATGGATGATAAACCCTGCTGTATTCACTTAACAAACATTTATTGATTATCTTCTCTGTGCCAGGCATATTTTAGATGCCACTGAGGATCCACTGTGGAGCTGACTAGACATGACCCTGATCTCCATGCTTGCATGTTAAGAAAGGAAGATGTGGCTATTAGACAAATATTTCTATAGATTATACTAATTAATAAATGTGTATACATATGATAAACTGTGATAAAAGCTATGAGGAGAGAAAGAAGGTGCTGTGAGTTCTTGTAACAGGAGTGGTGACTCAGTATGGGGAAATCAGGGAAGGTTTTCCTGAGGAGGTGACATTTAAGGTCAGACCTAAGGGGAGAAGGGCATGGCAACCCACTCCAGTATTCTTGCCTGGAGAATCCCATGGACAGAGGAGCCTGACAGGCTACAGTCCATGGGGTCTCAAATGTGTCAGACACAACTGAAACGACTGATCATGCATAGCTTATTCACTTCATTGTACAGTAGAAATTAACACAACATTATAAAGCAATTATACTCCAACAAAAAGACCATATCCATTTTTATCCATGTGGTTTTATCAAAACCACAATTAGAATGAATAAAATTAAAAAGTTAGATAATAACAAGTGTTGGCAAGGATGTAGAGAAATTGGAACACTAATATGCTGTTGGTGGGGATGTAAAATGGTGCAGCCATTGTTGTAAAGAGTCTAGCAGCTACTCAAATGATTAAACATAGAGTTATCATGTGACCCATAAGTTTCACTCCTATGTATATACCCCTCCAAAATGAAAACATAGGCCCACCCAAAAACTTGTACATGAATGTTTACAGCAGAAACACTCATGATAGCCAAAATGTGGAAACAACCAAGAAATGTGTCAAGAGATGGATGAGTAAAAATGTCATATATCCAAACAATGCAACTTTATTCGGCCATAAAAAAGGAATGAAATTCACAATACATGCTGTGACATGGATAAACCTTGAAAACATGCTACATGAAAGAAGCCAGACACAAAATGATAAATACCATATGATTACATGTATCTGAAATGTCCAGATAAAGCAAATCTATAGAGACAGTAAATTAGTGGATGCTTAGGACTGGAAAGAGGGGAGGAAAGAGAGATGATAGCTAAAGGGTACAGGTTCATTTTGAAGGTGAGGAAAATGTTCTAAATTCACTATGATCATGACTACACACATCTTCATATGGATATATGGTATGTGAACTACATTTCAAAAAAAGTGTTTTTATAGACCATAATAGCTGATGGTAAATGTGATGACCTATAACGGTGGGATGGTGGGGTGGGAAGGAGGTTCAGAAGGGAAAGGATATATGTATACATATAGCTGATTCATATTGTTGTACAGCAGAAACTAACGCAACATTTCAAAGCAATTATTCTCCAATTAAAAAGTCTTGTCTTCTCAAAAAAATGGGAAGCTGTTATCTTCATAACTATTTAATAAGATAAGAAGAAAGGGAGGAAGGGAGGAGAGAGGGAGGAAGGAGAGGGAGGAGAGAGAGACACAGAGAGAGAAAGTTTACTTTTATCTCTAACATAAATACGTGGCTTTGGACTTCCCTAGTGGTCCAGTGGTTAAGAATCTGCCTGCCAATGCAGGAGACAGGGGTTTGATCCCTGGTCCAGGAAGATTCCACATGCCATGGGGAGACTAGACTCATGTGCCCAGATGCTGAGCCCATGTGCCACAACTGCTGAAGCCTGTGTGCCCTAGACCTGTGCTCTGCAACAAAAGAAGCCACTGAACTGAGGAGCCTGCAGATCCCAACTAGAAAGTAGCCCCTTCTCGCCACAACTAGAGAAAGCCCACGGGCAGCAACAAAGACTCAGCAGAGACGAAAATAAATACATAAAATTTTTTAAAATGTAGCTTCTTCTTTAAGCTAAGAATACATTAGAGCAGTGGTTTCCAAAGTGTCATCCTCAGACAAACTTCAGCATCACCTAGGAGCTTGTTCAAAATGAAGATTCTAGAGTCTCCCCCGCCACCCCCTCTTAATCCAGACCTGCTGAATTAGACACCCTGGAGTGGGACCCAGCAGCTAGACTCTGATGTGCCCTCAAGTTGGAGACCCATTGCCTCGGAAGACTCACTCAGCTGATCTCATTCTGTATCCATAAATATCCCTGGGTTCTTGATTTTAAGCAACTGCCAAACCTCACTGTGTCCACTGCCTGATATAAAAATGGAGTGTACCCCACAAGGAAACAGTGGAAACAGTGGCAGACTTTATTTTCTTAGGCTCCAAAATCACTGCAGATGGTGACTGCAGCCATGAAATAAAAAGATGCTTGCTCCTTGGAAGAAAAACTATGACCAATCTAGATAGCATATTGAAAAGCAGAGACATTACTTTGCCAACAAGGGTCCATCTAATCAAAGCCATGGTTTTTCCAGTAATCATGTATGGATGTGAGAGTTGGACTATAAAGAAAGCCGAGCACCAAAGAATTGATGCTTTTGAACTGTGGTGTTGGAGAAGACTCTTGAGAGTCCCTTGGACTGCAAGGAGATTCAACCAGTCCATCCTAAAGGAAATCAATCCTGAGTGTTCATTGGAAGGACTGATGTTGAAGCTGCAACTCCAATACTTTGGCCACCTGATGTGAAGAGCTGACTCATTTGAAAAGACCCTGATGCTGGGAAAGATTGACGGCAGGAGGAGAAGGGGATGAAAGAGAATGAGATGGTTGGATGGCATCACCGGCTCAATGGAAATGGGTTTGGGTGGACTCCGGGAGTTGGTGATGGACAGGGAGGCCTGGTGTGCTGCAGTCCATGAGGTCACAAAGAGTAGGACACGACTGAGTGACTGAACTGAACTGAACCCAAAGGAGTTACTTGATTCTATCTGAGTTCCTCCCTTGAAGCAGGCCCAGGCCGCGATGCATCCTTCCAATCTATCTGACTTCACAATCCATGAAAGTGAAATGGATTCTCATTGGGGATTTCAAGGGAGTCTATAAAAGGGATTTGTATTAGGTACTTTATGGCAACCTTATTAACCTAATAAAATGTCCATTTATGTACCTGCTTTTTCCCCAGATTTCTTCACCAGTCACTGGATCCATCATCCCCCTTGCACACTCAGTCACTCAGTTGTATCTGACTCTTTGTGGCCCCATGGACAGTAGCCCACCAGGCTCCTCTGTCCATGAAACTCTCCAGGCAGGAATACTGGAGAGGTTTTCCACTTCCCACTCTAGGATATTTTCCCAGACCAGGGGTTGAACCCGAGTTCAATCCTTCTCCTTTGGCAGGTGGATTCTTTACCACCACACCCACTGGGAAGCCCCTAAGGTCCCCATCAACTGCCAGCAATCTGGTTTTTCTACCTGTTCTTCTCATATTTCTCAAACCAGCCACCACTTCATCTTCCCTCTCTCACATTCCCCCCATCTTTTTCACATTTCTTATCTTCAGATCCTCTCTCTCTTCTTTCTATAATTTGTATCTTGAGACATATCATTTGCTCAGCCAACAAAAGCAACACATAGGAAAAGCAACCCATACCTCCAAAAATGTGAAGATTTGAAATGAAAAACCATTTCCCCATCAACAACGCATTCCTTTCCTTAAATACAATAAATGAAAGAGGTGAGGTTTTGAAAGCACAGAATGCCATGCATTGCAGGCAGATTCTTTACCATCTGAGCCACCAGGGAAGCCCATTTGATTCCAAGCAGGCACCAAATCACTGTTACTGTTTCTGTTGTCATTGTTTGGGGCAGAGAAAGCATCCCTCCCTCACACATTGAAGATACCCTAGGTACACAGGTTCCCCAACATAGCCCATGGGCATCCCCTCTTGCATTCTGCTCCCAGGGACAGTCAACAGGAGGAAATTGACTCAGAAAGTCAATATTGGTGGATGGTGACTCCATTGAATTCAAGAGGAGTGAGGTCAGCCAGATCGTGGAGGAGAGAAAACAGACCTTTAGCATTTATAGAGAACTAGCTGAGGTGGGCTCCAAAATCACTGCAGATGGTGATTGCAGCCATGAAATTAAAAGACGCTTACTCCTTGGAAGGAAAGTTATGACCAACCTAGATAGCATATTAAAAAGCAGAGACATTACTTTGCCAACAAAGGTCCGTCTAGTCAAGGCTATGGTTTTTCCAGTGGTCATGTATGGATGTGAGAGTTGGACTGTGAAGAAAGCTGAGTGCCAAAGAATTGATGCTTTTGAACTGTGGTGTTGGAGAAGACTCTTGAGAGGCCCTTGGACTGCAAGGAGATCCAACCAGTCCATCCTAAAGGAAATCAGTCCTGGGTGTTCATTGGAAGGACTGATGCTGAAGCTGAAACTCCAATACTTTGGCCACCTCATGCTAAGAGTTGACTCATTGGAAAAGACCCTGATGCTGGGAGGGATTGGGGGCAGGAGGAGAAGGGGACGACAGAGGACGAGATGGCTGGATGGCATCACTGACTCGATGGGCATGAGTTTGGGTAAACTCCGGGAGTTTGTGATGGACATGGAGGCCTGGCGTGCTGCAATTCATGGGGTCACAAAGAGTCGGACACAACTGAGAGACTGAACTAACTAACTAACTAAGCTGAGGTGGGAGCAGAGGAAGTCCACACACAGGACTCATCACAAATGCAGCAGGATCATTTCCATTATTCAGACAATACAATGGACAATGCAATGTTCCTCTACCTGCCACAACTCCTGTTACAAAACCTGCCATTTCAGGAGCTATGGAGAAAGAGCCTGCTGAGGAAGGCCTTCTTCACGGCTTCCTTCAGCTCCTTATTCCTGAGGCTGAAGATGATGGGGCTCAGGAAGGGAGTGAGGACCGTGTAGGTGATGCCCATCAGCGTGTCTCCTTCCAGAGACTGGGGCCCCTTGGGCTTGAGGTAGATGACAGAGGCAAAGCCATAGTGCATGACCACCACAGTGAGGTGGGATGCGCACGTGGAGAAGGCTTTGTGCCGGCCCTCGGCTGAAGGGATCTTCAAGATGGCGGCCACGATGAAGGCATAAGACAAGAGGATGAGGACACCACAGCCCAGCAGGGCAGTGATACACACGAGGCCCACGCCCATGGCCACAGTGGAGACGTTCCCACAGGCCAACTTCATGAGAGGCGGCACATGGCAGAAGAAATGGCGGATCACATTAGACCCACAGAAGGTGAGTTGGAAAACGGCTGTTGTCACCACCAACCCCATGACTGAGCCTCCAGCCCAGGACCAGGCCACCAGGCAGGCACAGCCTCCGGGGCTCATGAGCACGTTGTAGCGCAGGGGATGGCAGATGGCCACGTAGCGGTCATAGCCCATGACTGTGAGCAGGAAGGAGTGGGTGAAGCCAAATGTGAAGGAGAAGAACATCTGGCTGGCACAGGCCTTGAAAGGGATGGAGCGGTGGGTGGAGAGCAGGTCGGCCAGCATGCGCGGGATGATGGCGAAGGTGTAGAGGACCTCAGAAATGGAGAGGGCACACAGAAAGAGGTACATGGGGGTGTGGAGGCTGTGCTCCTTCCAGACGGTGGCCATGATGAGCAGGTTCCCCAGCAGCGTGAACAGATACATCAGCAGGAAGAGCAGGAAGAACATCAGCTGAAGGTGGGGGAAGGTGGAGAAGCTGATGAGGATGAATTCAGTCACTGCTGAGAAGTTGGCTCCTTGCATGAAGGCTGTTCCTGAAGTGTGGTGTGATGTGGAGAGGTCAGCTACTGGATAGCGGGAGGTTGTCAGCTTCCATCACTCCTGGCTCTGCCCCAGGGGCTGCTCCTGATAAATGACAGATGATATTGGCTGAGTTCCTACTCTGTAAAGTGAAAGTTGCTCAGTAATGTCTGACTCTTTGTGACCCCATGAACTGTAGCTTGCTAAGCTCCTCTGTCCTCTGTCCATGGAATTCTCCAGGCCAGAATACTGGAATGGGTATCCATTCCCTTTGCTAAGGGATCTTTCCAACCCAGGAATCAAACCCATTGCATTGCAGACAGATTCTTTACCAACTGAGCCGCCAGGGAAGCCCTCCTACTCTGTGCCACTGATGATTTAATCCTTTTACCAATGTAGTGGGGGAGGTGTTGATTTGATTGCCCCATTTTGAATATCTTGTGAATATTCATTGAGAATGTTGCGGTGCATAAGTGCTAAGCAACTTGTTCGAGGTGAGCTGTCAAACATGGTAGAGTTAGGACATGACCCAAGGCTGGCTGCCTCCAAAGTTTATACCTTTCTGTACATCTAAGTTATATCTGAAAATGAAAATATTCCTTTACCAGAGGTTACAGCCTTTGCTACTTACACCCTTCTGATAAATCTTGTTCTTCCCATAGCTTCAGATACTGCAAGACCTACCCACCCCTTGTCTACAACACTTTGAACCAAGTGCATCCCTAATTTAACATGAATCAACCAGATTCTTCTTCTAGAGTTACCAATGCAAGAAATCTGAGGCAAGAGACTGTAGAAATAATGTTCTGGTTGTTTTCCAGATCCTGTGATGTGCATGTGTATGTTCTGAGCAATGCAACATAGCCATCTGACAAAAAAATGAGGGAGTCAGCCAACCTGAGTTCGAACCCCTGCTCTGCCTGCTGTAAACTTGAGCAAGTATCTTCACCTCTCTGTACCTCCATTTCCCCCTACCAAACTCAAAGAGTTATTCTTGGACTGTGACCTGGAAGACAGCGAAAAGTATTATTACCTCAATCATGTCCTACTCTTTTGCAACCCTATGAACTATAGCCCACCAGGCTCCTCTGTCCATGGAATTCTCCAGGCAAGAATACTAGATGGGCATGAAGTCATGCCCTTCTCCAGAGGATCTTTCTGTGACCTGGAAAATAGTAGATACTTTGTATGATAACTAACTCAATACCCTCAGTGAGCAAATGTATATCATCTGTGATCAGTAAATAACCTTAATTTTATGGGTATTCATTGTATTTTTATGGATAACTATTTTAAGTGCTTTTTTTATTAGGCTATGTCAAGTTTAAATGGCAGTGAACCACTAATCCCTTTTCTGTCTCTATGGATTTGCCTGCTCTGGACAAGTCATCTAAATGTAATCATATGTTCTGTGGACTTTGGGGCCTGGCCTCTTTCCCTCAGCACTTTTTTTTTTTTTTTTTTTGAGGTTCAACCATGTTGTAGCATTGTCATAACTTCATACCTTTTTATGGCTAAGTGATGTTTCATTGTATCAACAGATCACATTTCATTGATTTATTCACCTATTGATGGACATTTGGCTGTTTACACATTTTCACTATAAATAATAATGCTTCTGTGAACATTCACGTAGGGGTTTAAGTCATGTCAGTGATTGCCAGGGGCTGGGGGAAGGGGATAAATTGGAGTGACTGCTAATGGATTTGGGGTTTCCTTTGGGAGTGCTGAGAAGGTTCTGGAATTAGATAGACAGGTCGTGCTTACACATCATGAATGCACTTAATGTCACTGAACTGTATGCTATAAAATGGCTAAGGTGGCAAATTTTGTTATATGTACTTGTTGTTGCTGTTGTTTAGTCACTAAGTTGTTTATATGTATTTTATCACAATACAAAATAGGACAAAAAAAGTAGTAAGCACCCTCTTAAGTGGGCTCATATATTTGATCAAGCTCTGTTAGGTTGAGAACAAAACAAAAACACGAGGGAATCAGATGCTTGGGTGAATGGAGACTGCACTCCCCAACATGACTCATTTCCAGAGTTTCTTGGCCTCCCTCCCTTGGAGTCACTTGTTTCATTCCCTCATTCTGGGCCAGCACCTGCCATAGGTCCCCAGGATCTTCGTCCCAACAGCCCCACTCAGTCCCGGTACTGTGAGATCCTAGAGGGGGTGAGTCAAAGCTACTGACTTGGAAACAAGAGCCTCCAAGAAGAGGCTGAATGAGTGAGACCAAAATCAAGTGGGCTGTGCTCTCAACTTCTCAAAGCTGTCCAACATCTAATGCAAGTTTTCTCAGTATTTGGTGCTGGATCATCCTTTGCTATGGCAGGGGGTGGTCACCTGTGTGCTGTATGGTGTTTAGCAGCCTCCCTGACCTCTACCAGCTGGACGCCCAGAGCTCCTCCTCAGTAGTGACAAACAAAATTATCTCCAGACATTGACAATGTTCCTGTGGGGAGCAAAGTTGCCCCCAGTTGAGTACCAATGATCTAGAGAGCACAGTAGTAATTACTTAGCTGGTCTTTCTGCCCAGATCTTGGTTCTTCTCCTTCTCCAACTGGCAAGCACCTGTTCATCTTTAAGACTCAGCTTAAATGTCACCTCCTCTGCGAAGCCTTCCTGAACGTCTCTTCCCAAAACAGACTTAGTCACTCATTCCTGTCTGCTTCCAAAACAGCTCCTTTGTAAGTTTAAACCTCCATGAGTTTAGCTATTTCATGACCTTCATTACAATGTGCCACATTGGAGATATAACTATCTATGGCACTGGATTTTTGGTTCTTGATGAGAGTAGCTGCACTTTGTTGGACGGTGGCACTTATGCTTACATGTTTCATATGAAATCTTTAATCCAATGTTATGAGGCACTGGCTACAATCTCTGTTTTACAGAAGTGGCAGCTGTGTCCCAGAGAGGACACATCATTTGTCCAAGGGACCATGGCTCCTAAATGAGGGAGCCAGGATCTGATCTACAGCTGAATGACCCCAATGCCTATCTTTTCTAACCTCTCTGTTATACTCACCACTTACTGGTAGCTGTTAATGAATGTCCAGGCTACTTCCAGGACCAGGGCTAGCTTCACCATATCAGACCATTCATACACTCCCTTTCTATATTAATAAAGATTATAAAAGCCACAGCCATGAAGAAAGAAAGAGAGAAACTATAAGAAGATAAGAGCTTACCGTGTCCTGGGGAGGCAGCCCAGGTCTGCATATTCACCTTCTGGGATGATGGGGATGTAGAACCCTGCTAAGACTGGTATCTGTTCATTCTGGAAAACTGGAGACAAGAAAAAGGTTGGTGGTTGTCAGGGGCTCAAGGAGAGAATAGAAGGGATGAATAGGTAAAACTTGAGATTTTGTAAGGTGGTTAAACTCTTCTGCATGATGCTATAATGGTGGGTACATGACATTGTGCATTTGTCAAAACTCATAGGATATACGGCACCAAGAGTGAACCCTAATGTAAACTGTGGGCTTTAGTTAACAATAATGTGTCAGTATTGGGTTAGCAACTGTAATACAGTTACCTCATCAATACAGGATGTTAATAAGGAAATCTCTGTGCAGGGAGAGAAAGGGTACATGGTAATCTTTTGCACTATTTGCTAAATATTCTGTAAACCTAAAATGACTCTAAAAACTAAACTCTATTGATTCTTTCAAAAAGTAAAACAAATAGACACGCAACCATGGCATGGGACCAGGAGAGCAGAGAGGTAGGCTGAAGTCTCCTGGCATGGATCCACCAGGAGAACACCTAGTGGGTTTCCTATAAGTAAACTGAGCAACCCTGGAGAAAAAGAGAGAGAGTGTGTGTGTGCAATCCCACTATATGACACTTAGAGGATCTCATAGTGGGGCCAGATCCCCACCCAGAAACTCAGGGAACAAAATCCACATGTGGACAAATCCTATGCTCATGTACCACTGCAGGTTTTCCAATTTCAACAGTAGGAACTTTAGGGGCTGATAATTTTTTGTGGCTGGGGCTGTGGGGCTTCCTGGGCATTAGAGGATGTCGAGCAGCATCCCTGTCACCCTCTAGATGCCAGTAGCATCTCCCAGTTGTGATGATCAGAAGTATCCTCACACATTGCCAAGTGTCCCCTGGGGAGGAGAACTGCCCCTGTTTGAGAAACACAGGTTAGGGGTACTGTCTCCATCTTGTCTTACCTGTCTGCCCCCATCCTGGCTCTCTTCTCATGAAGCTGTTTAGGTTCCCAGCTCTGCAAACTCCCTCCCATCTCAGCGACCTCCTGCCTCCCTTTTCTTTCCCTATTTTCATCCTTAACTCCTTACCATCAGGGCACCTGTCTACCCTCGTGGCTCCCTAATACTTTACACACCCCAGGAGGTGACTGGAGCCCCTCAATCTTAAATTCTCTTGTCTATGTCTTTTCTTCACTTCCCCACAATCCTTTTACCTCTGGTTTTTGGCCAGGACAGAAAGAGGAGAGAGGTTAAAATTCAGGCATGTGTTCTGGGTAACTTGGGGTGTGGGTGTTAGTCGCTCAGTCATGTCTGACTCTTTGTGACCCCACGGACTGTAGCCCACCAGGCTCCTCTGTCCATAGGATTCTCCAGGCAAGAATACTGGAGTGGGTAGCCATTCCCTTCTCCAGCAGATCAAACTCTGGTCTCCTGCATTGCTGGAGGATTCTTTTCCATCTGAGCCACCAGAGAATCCAACTTGGGGTGGTAGCTCTTTTCTCTCTGCCTGTGTGTTCTCACCTGTCCTGCAAAGCAACCATCACATTATCTTGAAACTAGGACGTGGCGCATTGACTGCTGTCCCCACCCCACTGACTCAGATTGCACAGGGGTTTGTCTAAACAGGGTGGCTTCTCTGAGTCTGTGGCAAGTGTGGGCTCCTTAGATCTCTTCTGCTCAAGGGAAAGGGAGTGATAGTGACCCACCTGGAGCTCCAGGTTCTGCATTTCCTTCTGCCTCACTCCAGCAAGAGGCCCCGACGTGGTGTTTCCCTGCTAGGGAGGGCTGCAAGGCAAGGAGCCTGCCAGCCTGAGCGTGCCAGCCGCTCAGGGGGTTTACCTGAGCCTGTCCGCCATCATTTATGCTGCCTCTGCTCTGCCCGTTGCCTCCTCTCACTGTGGTATCATTGTCCCTGCCTCCGCCTCTGCAACAGGCATGCCAGGACCCCGGGGAACCCTGCGAGGCATAGGACAGCCCCAGGGAGACTCTGTCCTCACCTTCCCTCCCTCACTGCCTTCCAGCCGTGAGTTGATTACCTGTGCTTCTCAGAGGCTCCAGCAGAGTCTAATGCTCTGTGTTGGGGGATTTGGGGCCCTGGTTTCTGACTTTGGGAGAAAAGCAACCTTTTCACTGCCCACTGGGGCTGAGAAAACTACCCAATGTACCTCTCCACCCTCACTCTTTCCCTTCTAGGTTATTTTCCCAATTAAACGTGTTTTAAAATTTTAAATTATCACGCAAATATGTGTTTCTTCTTATCAAATAGTTGAAATGCTATAAATCAGGCTCAAAGTCAAGCAATGGCCAGTCATGAGATGACTATGATGAATGTGATGGACATACTTACAGACCTCTGTATGCATGGGGCATTTGAACAAACACAAGCTCTTAATATGGTGGTATCGTGGGGTTTTGTTTGCTTTTTGATTTTGTTTTATTATTGAAGTTCACATAACATAAAATTAACCATTTTAAAATGAACAATTCAGTAGCACTTAGCACATTAACAATGTTGCTTAACCATCATCTTTATCTAGTTCTAGAACATTTTTTTTTATTTTATTGAAGTATAATTGACTTAAAATATCATATGTTTCACATGTAAAATATAGTGATTCAATATTTTATAGATTATATTTCATAGAAAGTTATTATAAAATATTGCCTATATACCTTGTGCTATATATACATTACATCCTTGCATCCTATCTATTTTTTTTTATACATTTTTTTTATTATTATTATTTTTTTTTCCAGTGGGTTTTGTCATACATTGATATGAATCAGCCATGGATTTACATGTATTCCCAATCCCGATCCCCCCTCCCACCTCCCGCTCCACCCGATTCCTCTGGGTCTTCCCAGTGCACCAGGCCGGAGCACTTGTCTCATGCATACCACCTGGGCTGGTGATCTGTTTCACCATAGATAGTATACATGCTGTTCTTTTGAAATATCCCACCATCACCTTCTCCCACAAAGTTCAAAAGTCTCTTCTGTATTTCTGTGTCTCTTTTTCTGTTTTGCATATAGGGTTATCGTTATCACCTTTCTAAATTCCATATATATGTGTTAGTATGCTGTAATGTTCTTTATCTTTCTGGCTTACTTAACTCTGCATAATGGGCTCCAGCTTCATCCATCTCATTAGAACTGATTCAAATGAATTCTTTTTAACGGCTGAGTAATATTCCATGGTGTATATGTACCACAGCTTCCTTATCCATTCATCTGCTGATGGGCATCTAGGTTGCTTCCATGTCCTGGCTATTATAAACAGTGCTGCGATGAACATTGGGGTGCACGTGTCTCTTTCAGATCTGGTTTCCTCAGTGTGTATGCCCAGAAGTGGGATTGCTGGGTCATATGGCAGTTCTATTTCCAGTTTTTTAAGAAATCTCCACACTGTTTTCCATAGTGGCTGTACTAGTTTGCATTCCCACCAACAGTGTAAGAGGGTTCCCTTTTCTCCACACCCTCTCCAGCATTTATTGCTTGTAGACTTTTGGATAGCAGCCATCCTGACTGGCGTGTAATGGTACCTCATTGTGGTTTTGATTTGCATTTCTCTAATAATGAGTGATGTTGAGCATCTTTTCATGTGTTTGTTAGCCATCTGTATGTCTTCTTTGGAGAAATGTCTGTTTAGTTCTTTGGCCCATTTTTTGATTGGGTCATTTATTTTTCTGGAATTGAGCTTCAGGAGTTGCTTGTATATTTTTGAGATTAATCCTTTGTCTGTTTCTTCATTTGCTATTATTTTCTCCCAATCTGAGGGCTGTCTTTTCACCTTACTTATAGTTTCCTTTGTAGTGCAAAAGCTTTTAAGTTTCATTAGGTCCCATTTGTTTAGTTTTGCTTTTATTTCCAATATTCTGGGAGGTGGGTCATAGAGGATCTTGCTGTGATTTATGTCGGAGAGTGTTTTGCCTATGTTCTCCTCTAGGAGTTTTATAGTTTCTGGTCTTACATTTAGATCTTTAATCCATTTTGAGTTTATTTTTGTGTATGGTGTTAGAAAGTGTTCTAGTTTCATTCTTTTACAAGTGGTTGACCAGTTTTCCCAGCACCACTTGTTAAAGAGGTTGTCTTTTTTCCATTGTATATCCTTGCCTCCTTTGTCAAAGATAAGGTGTCCATAGGTTCGTGGATTTATCTCTGGGCTTTCTATTCTGTTCCATTGATCTATATTTCTGTCTTTGTGCCAGTACCATACTGTCTTGATGACTGTGGCTTTGTAGTAGAGTCTGAAGTCAGGCAGGTTGATTCCTCCAGTTCCATTCTTCTTTCTCAAGATTATTTTGGCTATTAGAGGTTTTTTGTATTTCCATACAAATTGTGAAATTCTTTGGTCTAGTTCTGTGAAAAATACCGTTGGTAGCTTGATAGGGATTGCATTGAATCTATAGATTGCTTTGGGTAGAATAGCCATTTTGACAATATTGATTCTTCCAATCCATGAACACGGTATGTTTCTCCATCTGTTTGTGTCCTCTTTGATTTCTTTCATCAGTGTTTTATAGTTTTCTATGTATAGGTCTTTTGTTTCTTTAGGTAGATATACTCCTAAGTATTTTATTCTTTTTGTTGCAATGGTGAATGGTATTGTTTCCTTAATTTCTCTTTCTGTTTTTTCATTGTTAGTATATAGGAATGCAAGGGATTTCTGTGTGTTAATTTTATATCCTGCAACTTTACTATATTCATTGATTAGCTCTAGTAATTTTCTGGTAGAGTCTTTAGGGTTTTCTATGTAGAGGATCATGTCATCTGCAAACAGTGAGAATTTTACTTCTTCTTTTCCTATCTGGATTCCTTTTACTTCTTTTCTGCTCTGATGCTGTGGCCAGAACTTCCAACACTATGTTGAATTAGTAACACCCACTGGGTTAATCCTCCACAATAAAAGGAACCACAGACCCCCAGGAATACAGAAGCCCACTCCAGATACACAATCTAAACAAGATGAAAAGGCAAAAGAAATACCCAAACAGGTAAAGGAACATGAAAAATGCCCACCAAGTCAAACAAAAGAGGAGGAGATAGGGAATCTACCTGAAAAAGAATTTAGAATAATGATAATAAAAATGATCCAAAATCTTGAAAACAAAATGGAGTTACAGATAAATAGCCTGGAAACAAAGATTGAAAAGATTCAAGAACTGTTTAATAAAGACCTAGAAGAAATAAAAAAGAGTCAATTAAAAATGAATAATGCAATGAATGAGATCAAAAACACTTTGGAGGGAACCAAGAGTAGAATAACGGAGGCAGAAGATAGGATAAGTGAGGTAGAAGATAAAATGGTGGAAATAAATGAAGCAGAGAGGAAAAAAGAAAAAAGGATCAAAAGAAATGAGGACAACCTCAGGGACCTCTGGGACACTGTGAAACGCCCCAACATTCGAATCATAGGAGTTCCAGAAGAAGAAGACAAAAAGAAAGGCCATGAGAAAATACTCGAGGAGATAATAGCTGAAAACTTCCCTAAAATGGGGAAGGAAATAGCCACCCAAATCCAAGAAACCCAGAGAGTCCCAAACAGGATAAACCCAAGGCGAAACACCCCAAGACACATATTAATCAAATTAACAAAGATCAAACACAAAGAACAAATATTAAAAGCAGCAAGGGAAAAACAACAAAATAACACACAAAGGGATTCCCATAAGGATAACAGCTGATCTATCAATAGAAACCCTCCAGGCCCAGAAGGGAATGGCAGGATGTACCTGAAAGTAAGATGAAAGAGAATAACCTACAACCTAGATTACTGTATCCAGCAAGGATCTCATTCAGATATGAAGGAGAAATTCAAAAGCTTACAGATAAGCAAAAGCTGAGAGAATTCAGCACCACCAAACCAGCTCTTCAACAAATGCTAAAGGATCTTCTCTCGACAGGAAATGCAGAAAGGTTGTATAAACGTGAACCCAAAACAACAAAGTAAATGGCAACGGGACCACACCTATCAATAATTACCCTAAATGTAAATGGGTTGAATGCCCCAACCAAAAGACAAAGATTGGCTGAATGGATACAAAAACAAGACCCCTATATATGCTGTCTACAAGAGACCCACCTCAAAACAAGAGACACATACAGACTAAAAGTGAAGGGCTGGAAAAAAATATTTCATGCAAACGGAGACCAAAAGAAAGCAGGAGTCGCAATACTCATATCAGATAAACTAGACTTTCAAATAAATGGATGTAAAGAGACAAAGAAGGACACTACATAATGATCAGAAGGAACATCCAAAAAAGGAAAATATAACAATTATAAATAATATAGCACCCCAACATAGGATGCACCGCAATATGTACGGCAAACACTAATGAGTATGAAAGAGGAAATTATATAGTAAACAAGACAATAATAGTGGGAGACTTTAATACCCCACTCACAACTATGGATAGATCAACAGAACAAGAAAATTAACAAGGAAACACAAACCTTAAATGACACAATGGACCAGCTAGACCTAATTGATATCTATAGGACATTTCACCCCAAAACAATCAACTTCACCTTTTTCTCAAGTGCACACGGAACATTCTCCAGAATAGATCACATCCTGGGCCATAAATCTGGTCTTGGAAAATTCAAAAAAATTGAAATCATTCCAGTCATCTTTTCTGACCACAGTGCAGTAAGATTAGATCTCAATTACAGGAAAAAAATTGTTAAAAATTCAAACATATGGAGGCTAAATAACACGCTTCTGAATAACCAACAAATCATAGAAGAAATCAAAAAAGAAATCAAAATATGTATAGAAATGAATGAAAATGAAAACACAACAACCCAAAACCTATGGGACACTGTAAAAGCAGTGCTAAGGGGAAGGTTCATAGCATTACAGGCTTACATCAAGAAAAAAAAAAAAAAACAAATAAATAACCTAACTCTACACCTAAAGCAATTAGAGAAGGAAGAAATGAAGAACCCCAGGGTTAGCAGAAGGAAAGAAATCTTAAAAATCAGGGCAGAAATAAATGCAAAAGAAACTAAAGAGACCATAGCAAAAATCAACAAAGCTAAAAGCTGGTTTTTTGAAAAATAAACAAAATTGACAAACCATTAGCAAGACTCATTAAGAAACAAAGAGAGAAGAACCAAATTAACAAAATTAGAAATGAAAATGGAGAGATCACAACAGACAACACTGAAATACAAAGGATCATAAGAGACTACTACCAGCAGCTCTATGCCAATAAAATGGACAACTTGGATGAAATGGACAAATTCTTAGAAAAGTATAACTTTCCAAAACTGAACCAGGAAGAAATAGAAGATCTTAACAGACCATCAAGCAAGGAAGGAAACCATCAAAAATCCTTCCAGCAAACAAAAGCCCAGGACCAGATGGCTTCACAGCTGAATTCTACCAAAAATTTAGAGAAGAGCTAACACCTATCTTACTCAAACTCTTCCAGAAAATTGCAGATGAAGGTAAGCTTCCAAACTCATTCTATGAGGCCACCATCACCCTAATTCCAAAACCAGATAAAGATGCCACAAAAAAAGAAAACTGCAGGCCAATATCACTGATGAACATAGATGCAAAAATCCTTAACAAAATTCTAGCAAACAGAATCCAACAACAAATTAAAAAAATCATACACCATGACCAAGTGGGCTTTATCCCAGGAATGCAAGGATTCTTTAATATCCGCAAATCAATCAATGTAATACACCACATTAACAAATTGAAAGATAAAAACCATATGATTATCTCAATAGATGCAGAGAAAGCCTTTGACAAAATTCAACACTCATTTATGATTAAAACTCTCCAAAAAGCAGGAATAGAAGGAACATACCTCAACATAATAAAAGCTATATATGACAAACCCACAGCAAGCATCACCCTCAATGGTGAAAAATTGAAGGCATTTCCCCTGAAATCAGGAACAAGACAAGGGTGCCCACTCTCACCACTACTAGAACATTTTTATCAGTACCCAAAATGGGAGATCCCATCCCATAAGCAGTCCTCCTCCCCCAGCTCGTTAGCCCCAGATTAGTGGAAGACACTAATCTGCTTTTTTACCTTATGAATTTGTCTCTGCTGGACATCTCAAATAAATGGAATCATATAATACATAGCCTACCAGGCCTGGCTTTTTCACTCAGCATATTTTTGAGATTCATCCATCGTGTAGCAAGCATCAGTGCCTCATTCCTTTTCATAGCTGAGTAATATTCCATTGTGTGGTTTGACCACATTCTGTTTATTCATTCACACATTGATGATATTTAGGTTGTTTCTGCCCTTTGGCTGTGTGAATAGTGTTTCTGTGGATATTTGTATACAAATATTTGATTGAATTATTTTTATTTCTTTGAGGGTATATTCCCAGTAGTGAAATTGCTGGGTCATAGAGTGATTCCGGATTTAATTTTTTTGATGAACCACCAGACTGCTTTTCATACTGTGTGTTTAACACAGGTCTGTGTGATTGTTCTGTAGGTACAAGTTTTCTGTAACTTGGCTTTTTTACTCATTATTTTGGAGTAATATTCATGTTAGTTTATATAGCTCAAGGTTTCTTAACCTTGGCAGTGTTGAAACTGGGGACTGATGGATCATCTTTTGTGTTGGGGCTATACTGTACTTTATGTGTTCAACCATGTCCAACTTTCTGCAGCCCCATGGACCATAGCCCACCAGGTTCCTCTGTCCATGGAGTTTTCCAGACAAGAATACTGGAGCATGATGCCATTTCCTCCTCCAGGGGATCTTCCTGACCCAGGGATCAAGCCCACGTCTCTTGCATCTCCTGCTTTGGCAGGTGGGTTCTTTACCACTAGTGCCACCTGAGAAGATTAGCATCCTTGATATCTACCCACTGGATGCCACTCCAGTCTTGACAAAATTGCCTCTGCTGCTGCTGCTGCTGCTAAGTCGCTTCAGTCCTGTCCTACTCTGTGCGACCCCACGGACGGCAGCCCACCAGGCTCCCGTCCCTGGGATTCTCCAGGCAAGAATACTGGAGTGGGTTGCCATTTCCTTCTCCAGTGCATGAAAGAGAAAAGTGAAAGTGAAGTCGCTCAGTCGTGTCAAACTCTTCGCGACCCCATGGACTGCAGCCTACCAGGCTCCTCCGTCCATGGGATTTCCCACGCAAGAGTACTGGAGTGGGTTGCCATTGCCTTCTCTGAAAATTGCCTCTAGATATTGCCAAATGTCACCTTGGGGACAAAATCGCCTGTAGGTGAGAACCACTGCTATAGAAACACCTCATTTTTATAAAATCAATTTAATAAAATGGTTTCACAAATATAGGCAGTATACATTCATCTGTTAGATATCTCAGTTTGCTTCTAATTTTTCTCCATTATTAGGAATAATGCAGGACATATCTTTGTACATCTTCTACTACAAACAGGCACTATCTAATTCAAATGCAAACCAAATGGTCAGATGATCATGTCATAGGAAATATGAATCTTAAATTTTTTATTATTTTTTTTAATTTTTTTTTATTAGTTGGAGGCTAATTACTACACAACATTTCAGTGGGTTTTGTCATACATTGATATGAATCAGCCATAGATTTACACGTATTCCCCATCCTGATCCCCCCTCCCACCTCCCTCTCCACCCGATTCCTCTGGGTCTTCCCAGTGCACCAGGCCCGAGCACTTGTCTCATGCATCCCACCTGGCTGGTGATCTGTTTCACCATAGATAGTATGCTGTTCTTTTGAAATATCCCACCCTCACATTCTCCCACAGAGTTCAAAAGTCTCTTCTGTATTTCTGTGTCTCTTTTTCTGTTTTGCATATAGGGTTATCGTTACCATCTTTCTAAATTCCATATATATGTGTTAGTATGCTGTAATGTTCTTTATCTTTCTGGCTTACTTCACTCTGTATAAGGGGCTCCAGTTTCATCCATCTCATTAGGACTGATTCAAATGAATTCTTTTTAACGGCTGAGTAATATTCCATGGTGTATATGTACCACAGCTTCCTTATCCATTCATCTGCTGATGGGCATCTAGGTTGCTTCCATGTCCTGGCTATTATAAACAGTGCTGCGATGAACATTGGGTGCACGTGTCTCTTTCAGATCTGGTTTCCTCAGTGTGTATGCCCAGAAGTGGGATTGCTGGGTCATATGGCAGTTCTAATTCCAGTTTTTTAAGAAATCTCCACACTGTTCTCCATAGCGGCTGTACTAGTTTGCATTCCCACCAACAGTGTAAGAGGGTTCCCTTTTCTCCACACCCTCTCCAGCATTTATTGCTTGTAGACTTTTGATAGCAGCCATCCTGACTGGCATGTAATGGTACCTCATTGTGGTTTTGATTTGCATTTCTCTGATAATGAGTGATGTTGAGCATCTTTTCATGTGTTTGTTAGCCATCTGTATGTCTTCTTTGGAGAAATGTCTGTTTAGTTCTTTTGCCCATTTTTTGATTGGGTCATTTATTTTTCTGGAATTGAGCTGCAGGAGTTGCTTGTATATTTTTTGAGATTAATCCTTTGTCTGTTTCTTCATTTGCTATTATTTTCTCCCAATCTGACGGCTGTCTTTTCACCTTACTTATAGTTTCCTTTGTAGTGCAAAAAGCTTTAAGTTTCCATTAGGTCCATGTTTTAGTTTTGCTTTTATTTCCAATATTCTGGGAGTGGCATAAGGATCTTGCTTGATTTATTCGGAGAGTGTTTTGCCTATGTTTCTCCTCTAGGAGTTTTATAGTTTCTGGCCTTACATTAGATTCCTTTAATCCATTTTGAGTTTATTTTTGTGTATGGTGTTAGAAAGTGTTCTAGTTTCATTCTTTTACACGTGGTTGACCAGTTTTCCCAGCACCACTTGTTAAAGAGGTTGTCTTTTTTCCATTGTATATCCTTGCCTCCTTTGTCGAAGATAAGGTGTCCATAGGTACGTGGATTTATCTCTGGGCTTTCTATTCTGTTCCATTGATCTATATTTCTGTCTTTGTGCCAGTACCATACTGTCTTGATGACTGTGGCTTTGTAGTAGAGTCTGAAGTCAGGCAGGTTGATTCCTCCAGTTCCATTCCTCTTTCTCAAGATTACTTTGGCTATTCGAGGTTTTTTGTATTTCCATACAAATTGTGAAATTATTTGGTCTAGTTCTGTGAAAAATACCGTTGGTAGCTTGATAGGCATTGCATTGAATCTATAGACTGCTTTGGGTAGAATAGCCATTTTGACAATATTGATTCTTCCAATCCATGAACACGGTATGTTTCTCCATCTGTTTGTGTCCTCTTTGATTTCTTTCATCAGTGTTATAGTTTTCTATGTATAGGTCTTTTGTTTCTTTAGGTAGATATACTCCTAAGTATTTTATTCTTTTTGTTGCAATGGTGAATGGTATTGTTTCCTTAATTTCTCTTTCTCTTTTCTCATTGTTAGTATATAGGAATGTAAGGGATTTCTGTGTGTTAATTTTATATCCTGCAACTTTACTATATTCATTGATTAGCTCTAGTAATTTTCTGGTAGAGTCTTTAGGGTTTTCTATGTAGAGGATCATGCCATCTGCAAACAGTGAGAGTTTCACTTCTTCTTTTCCTATCTGGATTCCTTTTACTTCTTTTTCTGCTCTGATTGCTGTTGCCAAAACTTCCAACACTATGTTGAACAGTAGTGGTGAGAGTGGGCACCCTTGTCTTGTTCCTGATTTCAGGGGAAATGCTTTCAATTTTTCACCATTGAGGGTGATGCTTGCTGTGGGTTTGTCATAT
>NC_057389.1:101757194-101805721 GCF_019320065.1 Cervus canadensis
TATATAGGGGTCTTGTTTTTGTATCCACTCAGCCAATCTTTGTCTTTTGGTTGGGGCATTCAACCCATTTACATTTAGGGTAATTATTGATAGGTGTGGTCCCGTTGCCATTTACTTTGTTGTTTTGGGTTCACGTTTATACAACCTTTCTGCATTTCCTGTCTAGAGAAGATCCTTTAGCATTTGTTGAAGAGCTGGTTTGGTGGTGCTGAATTCTCTCAGCTTTTGCTTATCTGTAAAGCTTTTGAATTCTCCTTCATATATCTGAATGAGATCCTTGCTGGGTACAGTAATCTAGGTTGTAGGTTATTCTCTTTCATTACTTGAAGTATGTCCTGCCATTCCCTACTGGCCTGAAGAGTTTCTATTGATAGATCAGCTGTTATCCTTTTGGGAATCCCTTTGTGTGTTATTTGTTGTTTCTCCCTTGCTGCTTTTAATATTTGTTCTTTGTGTTTGATCTTTGTTAATTTGATTAATATATGTCTTGGGGTGTTTCACCTTGGGTTTATCCTGTTTGGGACTCTCTGGGTTTCTTGGACTTGGGTGGCTATTTCCTTCCCCATTTTGGGGAAGTTTTCAGCTATTATCTCCTCGAGTATTTTCTCATGGCCTTTCTTTTTGTCTTCTTCTTCTGGAACTCCTATGATTCGAATGTTGGGGCGTTTCACACTGTCCCAGAGGTCCCTGAGGTTGTCCTCTTTTCTTTTGATCCTTTTTTCTTTTTTTCCTCTCTGCTTCATTTATTTCCACCATTTTATCTTCTACCTCACTTATCCTATCTTCTGCCTCCGTTATTCTACTCTTGGTTCCCTCCAAAGTGTTTCTAATCTCATTCATTGCATTATTCATTTTTAATTGACTCTTTTATTTCTTCTAGGTCTTTATTAAACATTTCTTGTATCTTTTCAATCTTTGTTTCCAGGCTATTTATCTGTAACTCCATTTTGTTTTCAAGATTTTGGATCATTTTTATTATCATTATTCTAAATTCTTTTTCAGGTAGATTCCCTATCTCCTCCTCTTTTGTTTGACTTGGTGGGCATTTTTCATGTTCCTTTACCTGTTGGGTATTTCTTTGCCTTTTCATCTTGTTTAGATTGCTGTGTCTGGAGTGGGCTTTCTGTATTCTGGAGGTCTGTGGTTCCTTTTTATTGTGGAGGATTTACCCAGTGGGTGGGGTTAGACGATTGGCTTGTCAAGGTTTCCTGGTTAGGAAAGTTTGCGTCGGTGTTCTGGTGCGTGGAACTTGATTTCTTCTCTTTGGAGAGCAATGGAGTGCTCAGTAATGAGTTTTGAGATGGTCTATGTGTTAGGTGTGACCTTGGGCAGCCTGTATGTTGACGTTCGGGCTATGTTCCTGCGTTGCTGGAGAATTTGCTGTGGTATGTCTTGCTCTAAAACTTATTGGCTCTTGGGTGGTGGTTGTCAGTGTAGGTATGGAGGCTTTTGGACGGTCACTTATTACTTAAAGTTCCATGTAGTCAGGAGTTTTCTGGTGTTCTCAGGTTTTGGGCTTAAGTCTCCTGCCTCTGGATTTCAGTTTTATTCTTCCTGTAGTCTCAGGACTTCTCCAACTATACAGCACTGATAAGAAAACTTCTAGGTTAATGGCGAAAAGATTCTCCCCTGTTAGGCATACCCAGAGAGGTTCACAGAGTTACATGAAGAAGAGGAGGGGGAGGAGGGAGATAGAGATGAGCAGGAGGAGAAAAAGGGGGACTCAAGAGGAGAGAGACAGATCTATGCAGCTGTCTGTTCCCAGAGTGTTCTCCATAGCCCAGACACCTACAAAGATTCACAGAATTGGATTTGGAAAAAAAGGGGAAAGGAGGAAATAGAGGTGTTCTGAGGTAGAAAACAGAGAGTCAAGATTGGGAGAGAATAATCTTCGATTTAAAAATAGGGCTTCTCTTCTTTTTTTTTTTTTTTGTAAGGTTATAGTGTATTGAAAATGAAAATTAAGGAGTAGTAGAGGAGTACTAGAGGACTTTAAAAGAAATAAGAGAAAAAGAAAAATAGAAAATAGAAGAGAAAAAGGAAAGAAAAAAAAGAAGAAAAAAGAAAAAAAAAAGAAAGAAAGAAAAAAAATTTTTTTTTTCTCCCTAATTAAAAAAATCGTAAAAATCTATGGAAATGAAAGTTAAGGAGTAATGGGGGAGTAATAGGGAATTTTAAAGGAAAATAAAAGAGAAAAAAGAAAAACAGAAAAAAAGAGAGAGAAAAGTAAAATTATATCTAGGAGTTTCTCTGGAGCTGTTGCGGTCAGTGTGGGTTCGGCTGAGTTTCAGATAGCTCCTCGTTCCAGCTTACACTTCTTGATATCTACAGGCCCCTTCCGGTGTAGTCGGTGTTTTCTACAGGGATTTTAATCTGTTGCACCGGTCCCTTCTGAAGCGGTTCCCTTTGTTTATTTGGCTTCTGTTTGCCGGTCTCCTCAGAGCCTCATTTCCACCCTGACACAGGCGGGCGGAGGTGGACTCTTATTCAGGTAGCTAGTTCCGTCGCTCTGCAGGGAGGGGCTGGCGCTGTGGGGAGGGGCTGGCGCTGCGGGGCTGGGCTGGCGCTGTGGGGAGGGGCTGACGCTCCGGGGCTGGGCTGGCGCTGCGGGGAGGGGCTGACGCTGCGGGGAGGGGCTGGCGCTGCGGCGACGGGCTGGCGCTGCCGGGAGGGGCTGACGCTGCTTTCTCCGTCTGCGCTGCTCAGGCTCCCAGCTGCTCTATATGGAGCGCGCCCCGCCCTCGGGTGTTCCACAAAAGCGCGGAACGAAAAGCTGCGCCTGCTCTCAGTGCCTTCCCCGTCAGAGCGGTCCAGGCAGCCAGGGGCTTGGTGGGCGCACTCTCCCCAGGTGTGGCACGCCCACTCCCTCCCACGGACCCAGTTTCAGTTTCCGCTGGTGCCAGTCAGGTGCCTGCGCCTTCTGCCCTCCGCGTCCCCAGCCCCAGTCCCCACCCGCGCCGGTCGGGTGCCTGCGCCCTGTGTCTCGCCGCGACCTTCCCCTCCCCCCTGCCTCCTGCCTCCGGCGGGGCTGGGCCGGTCTGCAGCCTGCGAGCTCTTCTCTAGACTTTCTCCGTCCCTTTGTTCTGCGAACGGGCCGGCAGTGTGTTCAGCCGGTTAATTTACTCTCTCTCTTTTGGTCTCCCACAGTTCAAGTTGGCACCTCACAGAAGCTCCCTCCGATTGTCCTGAGGGCACTCAGGCCCGGACCCTACCCCAAGCCATGCCGCCTAAGACTCACTTCCCGGGACGGATCTCTGTCCTTAGCTCTTTTGTCTCACTTTTTATCTTTTATATTTTGTCCTACCTCCTTTCGAAGACAATGGGCTGCTTTTCTGGGTGCCTGATGACCTCAGCTAGCGATCAGAAGTTGTTTTGCGAAGTTTGCTCTGCATTCAGTTATTCTTTTGATGAATTTGTAGGAGAGAAAGTGGTCTCCCCGTCCTACTCCTCCGCCATCTTGAATCTTAAATTTAAGAATAGTGAAGCTAAACTTCCAAGGGTCTGTGCTAATTTACACTCTCATCCATGTGTCAGAAGATCTATTTCCCCCACCCTCACCAATGCTTGATGGTGTGAAACTTAATTTTGCTAATATGGTTGTCAAGCAGTCAAGTGATTCCAACTGTCACTTAACACTGCTTGTCCTTAATTATTACTGTGGTTGAAAAATCTCCACTTTCTTCATGTTGGAGTATAGCTGAATTACAATGTTCTCTTATTTCCAGGTGTACTGCAAAGTGATTTAGTTATACATATGCATATGTCAAGGTTTCTCTGGTGGCTCAGACAGTAAAGAATCTGCCTGCAATGCAGGAGACTCGAGTTTGATCCCTGGGTTGGGAAGATCCCCTGGAGAAGGGAATGGCAATCCACTCCAGCTGCAGTCCAGAGGTTGCAGAGTCGTACATGACTGAGTGACTAACTAAATACATATATGTATTCTTTCTAGATTCTTTTCCCATAAGGTTATTGCCGAGTATTGAGTAGAGTCCCCTGTGATATACAGTAGGTCCTTATTGATTATTATATAAATAGTGGGTGCTAAGTCACTTCCGTCATGTCCTACTCTGTGTGAACCTTGGACTGTCCTCTGTCCAAGGGATTCTCCTGGCTCCTCTCTCCATGGGATTCTCCAGGCAAAAATACTGGAGTGGGGTGCCATTTCCTTCTCCAGGATAAATAGTGGCATATATTTGTTAATCCCAACCTCCTAATCTATTTCTCCACCACACATTTCCCCTTTGGTAACTGTAAGTTTGTTTTCTAAGTCTATGAGTTTGTTTCTGTTTTGAAAATAAGTTCATTTGTATCACTTTTTCAGTTCAGTTCAGCTCAGTCATGTCCGACTCTTTGTGACCCCATGGACTGCAGTATGCCAGGCTTCCCTGTCCATCACCAATTCCCAGAGCTTGCTCAAACCTATGTCCATCAAGTTGGTGATGCCATCCAACCATCTCATCCTCTGTCATCTTATCTCCTGCATCTTCTGTACTGGCAGGCAGATTCTTTACCACTGTGCCATCTGGGAAGCTATGTATCACTTTTTAGATTCCACAAATAAGCAATATCATACAATATTTGTCTTTCTCTGTGACTTACTTCACTTAGTATGATAATTTCTAGTTGCATCCATATTGCTGCAAATGGCAATATTTCATTCAATTTTATGGCTGAAATTCCATCATATATAGGTACCACAGTTTCTTAATCCATCTGTCATTGTACATTTAGCTTGTTTCCATGTCTTTGCTATAAATGCTGCAATGAGCATTGGGGTGCATATATTTTTGAATTATGGTTTTCTCTGAATATATACCTAGAAGTGGGATTGCTGGATCAGATGGTAGCTCTATTTTTTTTTTTAAGGAATGTACATACTGTTCTCCATATTGACTGTCACAATTTACATTCTCACCAATGGTGTAGGAGGGTTCCCTTCTCTCCACATTCTCTATAGTATTCATTGCTTGTAGACGTTAATGATGGACATTCTGGTGTGAGGTGATACCTCACTGTAGATTTGATTTGCATTTCTCTAATAATGAGCAAAGTGGAGCATCTTCTCATGTTCTTTTTAGCCATCTCTATGTCTTCTTTGGAGAAATGTCTATTTAGATTTTCTCCCACTTCTTGATTTTTTTTCTTTTTTTTTTTTTTTGCTGTTGAGCTACATGAGCTGTTTGTATATTTTGGAGATTAATCCTTTGTCAATTGCATCTTTTGCAAATATTCTCTCCCATTCTGCAGTTTGTCTTTTCATCTTGTTTGTGGCTTCCTTTGCTGTGCCATGCTTTTAGGTTTAATTAGGTTCTATTTGTTTGTGTTTGTTTTTATTTTCATTATTCTAGAAGGTGGATCCAGAAAGATACTGCTGCAATTTATGTAAAAGAGTTTTCTGCCTATCTTTTCCTGTAAGAGTTTTATAGTACCTGGTCTTACCTAAGGTCTTTAATCTATTTTCAGTTTATTTTTGTTGTGATGTTAGAGAATGTTCTAATTTCATTCTTTTGAAACATGCATATTATCAAGTGTGAAACAGATCACCAGTCCAGGTTGGATGCATGAGACAAGTGCTTAGGGTTGGTGCACTGGGATGACCCAGAGGGATGGTATGGGGAGGGAGGTGGGAGGGGGGTTCAGGATGGGGAACACATGTAAATCCATGGCTGATTCATGTCAATGTATGGCAGAAACCACTACAATACTGTAAACTAACTAGCCTCCAACTAATAAAAATAAATGAAAAAAAAAGAAAAATCTTCATTGTTTATTAACCATAAGTGTTTCCTTTTTTGATTGCCTATGCAAAGTTTTTCCCCTATTTTTTTTAAGGATTGTTTTGTTCTTACTGATTTTCAGGCATGTTATTAGAGATTCAAAATACTCATTTTGCCTACTAATCTTTTTCTTTTGCCTTTTATTTCTTGTGCCTTAATACTGTTCCTGTCAGAAACCTTCTACTTGGTCTCTCCTAATAGTTTTATACTGAAGGTTCAAGGGTAAAAAACTACAGCATGTGGGTCCACTGCCTGTTTTTATGAATAAAATTTTATTGGGACATGGTCATGACAATTTGTTGACATATTGGCTGTGACTGGTGTGTGCTACAATAACAGAGTTAAGTAATTGTGACAGATATATGACCTGCAAAGTTGAAAATATTTACCATCTGATCTTTACACAAAAGTTTGCCAAGCTCTGAAACTTTAATCTACAAAAAATATGTTGCAAACGTTTCAGATTTGGTTTCAACTTATTTTTAAGACTTTATTTTTTAGAACAGTTTTAGGTTCACAGCAAAATTGAGAGGAAAGCACAGAGATTTCCCATAGACTGTCTGTCCCCCCACCCTCAACATGTACAGGGTCTCCCATTGTCAACATCCTCCACCTGAGTGGTAAAATGATCACAATCGTTGAACATACACTGGTACACCATCATGACCAAAGTGCATAGTTTACATTGTCTTTCACTCCCATACAGTCTCTGGATTTCAACAAATGTTTAATGAGGTGTATTCATCAGTATTACACCATGTAGAATATTTCCCCTGCCCTAAGGGTCCTCTGTGTTCTGCCTATTCATCCATCCCTCACTGCTAGTCTCTAGCAACCAGCGACCTTTTTACTCTCTCCAGGGGCTTGCTTTTCCTATCATATCATTCAGTTGGGATTACACAGCAGGGAGCCCATTTAGACCGGCTTCTTTCATTTTGTTGTGTGCATTAAGCCCATTTAGACCGGCTTCTTTCATTTTGTTGTGTGCATTAAAGGCTCTGCAATTGTTTTATGGCTTGATAGAGCACTTATGTTTGTTTGTTTGGGTTTCTTGCACTTAATAATAGTCTCGTGTCTGAATGTTTCACAGTATTTATCTATTCACCCACTCAAGGATACCTTGGTTCCTTCAAATTTTGACAATTATGAAGAAAGCTGCTGGAAACATCCCTGTGTAGGTTTTAGTGTGAACCTGAGTATTGGGGTAAATACTAAGGAGTGTGATTGCTGGATTGCATAGCAAGAGTGTGTTTAGTTTTGTAAGACACAGCCAAACTGTCCTTCAAATGACTGCACCTTTTCACATTCCCAGCAGTGAGTGAGAGATCCTATCGTTCCACATCCTTGCTAGCATTTACTGTTGTTGGGGTTCCAGGTTTTAGCCGTTCTAATATGCATGTAGTGATAAAGTTTATTTTTAATGGCTAATATTATCTCAGCACAGTTTAATAAATAAATAAATAATGAATTTATTTAATTATTTAAATTTATTTAATAAATAAATAAATTGATTTGCAATGCCACCCTTTTTAATATAGCAAATTTATTTACACATGGGGCTGTCCCATGACACTTATACTGTTCTATTGTTTTACATGTCTATTTCTGTACAAGATAATGTCATTTTAAAAAATTATTTGAGCTTTCTAACTTAACTTTAGTGGTAGTAAAATGTTTATAGTATGTTATTTGTGTACTATAATTGTGTGGTAGCATAGTAGTTCATACTGTCTGATTTAGAAACTACTCACTCTGATCCTGATAACCTTCTTAGATTATAATTATTTATATAAACAGGTGTATATGTGAATCATTAGTTCTCACAATAATTGCATGAGTTAGGTATTCATGGCCTCCCAGTTTTCCAGGTTTAAGAAACAAAGGCATAGAGAGGTTAAACAGCTTGGCCAAGCTATTCAGCCATGAAGAATTGGTTGCTTGGTTTGTGTGTGTGTTTCGTTTTGTTACAATGTTTATGTCACCTTTTTAAAAAATTTATTTTTATTGAGGTCACATTGATTTATAACATTATGTAAGTTTCATTTGTACAAAATTATGTGTCTGTTCTGTGGAGTAGACCCTTGATAGTGTGCTCATCACCAAAAATTTAGTTTCTCCAACTTAGATGTAGAGAACAAACTACTGGTTACATGAATACTTAATGCACGCACCTCCCTGGGGAGGCACAATTCAGGAGCAGGGAAGTAAGAGGCACAAACTATTACATATAAAATAAACTATAAGGGTATGCTGTACAGAATAGGGAATATAGTCAACATTTTATAATAAAAATAAACGGGTATAACATTTAAAAATTATAAATTACTATATTACACACCTGTAACTTACATTAATATAATGTTTCACATCAGTTATAATTCAATTTAAACACTAGTCGTTATCCATCAACAGACAGTTGACCCCTTTACCCAATTTTCCCTTCTCACTATTTCCCCTCTGACAACATCTGCTTTGTTTTCCATATCTATGTGTTTGTTTTCATTTGATTTGGTTTGTCTGTTTATTTGGCATTTTTTGTTTATTAGTTTTTATATTTCATGTATGAGTGAAATTGTATGGTATTTTTTTTTCTCCAGCTGACTTATTTCACTTAGCATAATACCTTCAACATGTATATATATATGTATATAAAATCCTTAAAAGGTGAAATCCTGCCATTTATGACATCATGGATGGATGTTGAGGGTACTATGCTAAGTGAAATAAGTCAGCTGGAGGAAGATAAATACCATACAATTTCATTCATACATGGAATATAAAAAACTTATAAATAATCAGAAAAAAAAATCCAAATTTTGGTTTGTGGACAAGCCAAACCTAACAAAAACAAAAATGTACATATGGAAAAAAGTAGATGTTACCAAAGGGGAAATAGGGAGAAAGGCAAACTGGGTAAAGGATTGACTATCTGGGAAATCCCTGGAGGAGAGCATGACAACTCATTCCAGTATTCTTACCTGGAGAAGCCCATGGACAGAGGAGCCTGGCAAGCTATAGTCCACAGGGTTGCAAAGAGTTAGACATGACTGAAGTGACTGAGCACACACACACACATATAAAAAAAGATCTTAATGAGCCAGATAACCATGATGGTGTGATCAGTCACCTAGAGCCAGGCATCCTGGAGTGTGAAGTCAAATGGGCCTTAGCAAGCATCACTATGAACATAGCCGGTTGAGGTGATGGAATTTCAGCTGAGCTATTTCAAATCCTAAAGGTGATGCTGTGAAAGTGCTGCACTCAATATGCCAGCAAATTTGGAAAACTCAACAGTGGCTACAGGACTGAAATGAACAATGTCAATTTTCATCTGCCAATCCCAGAGAAAGGCAATGCCAAAGAATGTTCAAACTACCGCACAATTGCACTCATCTGAAGTGCTACTGAAGTAATGCTCAAAATTCTCCAAGCTAGGCTTTAATAGTACATGAACTGAGAACTTCCAAATGTTCAAGCTGGATTTAGAAAATGCAGAGGAAACCACAGATCAAATTGCCAACATCTGTTGGACCATAAAAAAAGCAAGAGAATTCCAGGAAAACATCTACTTCTGCTTTATTGACTATGCTAAAGCTTTTGACTGTGTGGCTCACAACAAACTGTGGAAAATTCTTAAAGAGATGGGAATACCAGACTGCTTGACCTGCCTCTTGAGAAACCTGTATGCAGGTCAGGAAGCAACAGTTAGAAGCAGACGTGGGACAACAGACTGGTTCCAAATCAGGAAAGGAGTACGTCAAGGCTGTATATAGTCACCCTGCTTATTTAACTTATATGCAGAGTACGTCTTGCGAAATGCTGAGCTGGATGAAGCACAAGCTGGAATCAAGACTACTGGGAGAAATATCAATAGCCTCAGGTATGCAGATGACACCTCCCTAACCGCAGAAACTGAAGAGGAACTAAAGAGCCTCTTGATGCAGGTGAAAGAGAAGAGTGAAAAAGTTGGTTTAAAACTCAAGATTCAAAAAAGCTAAGATCTGGTCCCATCACTTCATGACAAATCGGTGGGGAAACAATGGAAACAGGAACAGACTTTATTTTCTTGAGCTCCAAAATGGTGACTGCAGCCATGAAATTAAAAGATGCTTGCTCCTTGGAAGAAAAGCTATGACAAACCTACACAATATATTAAAAAGCAGAGTCATTACTTTGCCAACAAAGGTCGATATAGTAAAAGCTATGGTTTTTCCGATAGTCATGTACAGATGTGAGTTGGACCATAAAGAAAGCTGAGTGCTGAAGAATTGATGCTTTTGAACTGTAGTGTTGGAGAAGACTCTTGAGAGTCCCCTGGACAGCAACAAGATCAAACCAGTTACTCCTAAAGAAAATCAACCCTGAATGTTCATTAGAAAGACTGATGCTGAAGCTGAACCTCCAATACTTTGGCCACCTGATGCGAAAAGCTGGCTCATTGGAAAAGACCCTGATGCTGAGAGGGGCTGAAGGCAAAAGGAGAAAGGGACATCAGAGGATGAGATGGTTGGATGGCATCACTGACTTGATGGACACAGGTTTAGAAAGTTCTGGGGGTTGGTGATGGACAGGGAAGACTGGTATGCTGCAGTCCATGGGGTCGCAAAGAGTCAGACATGACTGAGTGACTGAACTGAAGTGAGATAAGTGAAAAAGAGAAAGACAAATACCATATGGAATCAGAAATCACTTATATCTGGAAGCTAAAAAAATAATCAAACATGTAAAGACCAGAATGGTAGTTACCAGGGAATGGAAGAGTGGAGTAGTAAGACTGATGTTTTTAAGGGTACAAAATTGCAATGAATAGTAAATAGGTCAGAGAATTTAGTGAACAGTATAGACAACAATATTATACTACAATCACAAAACTTGCTGAAAAACTAAAACTGAATTATCCCAACAAGTTAAGAGAAAGGAAAATTGTTTAATGTGACAGAGGTGCAAAATATCACTGCAATGTAAGTCATATTGCTATATACAAATGTGCCAAAGTAATGTTTTATACACCTTAAATTTATGCAATGTTGTATGTCAAATATATTTAATAAAGTACTTACATGAATAAAAATATATTGTTTCTATCTTTAAAAGAAAAACATTCTAATATTGGGAAGCACTGTTGTCATTATTGTTCAGTCACTAAGTCGTGTCCAACTCTTTGCAACACTGCAGCACTCCAGGCTCGTCTGTCCTCCACTATCTCCTGAAGTTTGCTCAAATTCATGTGCATTGAGTTAGTGATGCTATCCAAACATCTCATCCTCTGCTGCCCCTTTTTCCTTTTGCCTTCAGTCTTTCCCAGCATCAGGGTCTTTTCCAATGAGTCGGCTCTTCGCATCAGGTGGCCAAAATATTGGAGCTTCAGCTTCAGCATCAGTCTTTCTAATGAATATTCAGGGTTCATTTCCTTTAGGAGTGACTGGTTTGATCTTGTGGCTCTCCAAGGGACTCTCAAGAATCTCCTCCAGAAACACAATTTAAAAGCATCAATTCTTTGGTCCTTAGCCTTATTTATGGTCCAACTTTCACATCTGTACTTGACTACTGGAAGTGATGTCTGCTTTTTTATATACTGTCTGGGTTTGTCATAGCTTTCCTTCCAAGGAGGAAGCATCTTTTAATTTCAAGGCTGCACTCACTGTCTGCAGTGATTTTGGAGACCAAGAAAATAAAATCTGTCACTGCTTCCCTATCCAGTTTATTTCAAAAGCAATTAGGCCTAAAAAGAGTCTCTAAAGAGGCTGGGGCAAAGGGGTTCCTGCTGAGAAGAAGTTTCCTGAGGGCCCCCTTCAGATCTCGGTTTCTCAGGCTGTAGATGAAGGGGTTCAGCAGGGGGGTGACCATGGTGTACATCATTGTGGCTGCCATGTCCCTCTGGGTGGTGTGTGTGGATGCAGGGGTGAAGTAGACCCCAATGACAGTCCCATAGAAGAGACAGACAACACAAAGGTGAGAGCCACACGTGGAGAATGCTTTCCACCTGCCCTGGACTGAGGGCACCTTCCACACAGCCATAGCAATGGGTGTGTAAGAGGCCATGATGCACACGAAAGAGATGAGGACCACCGGGCCCCCAAGGACCAACACCAGCATCTCGTTGACTTGGGTGTCAGAGCAGGAGAGCTTGACCAAGGCATTGATGTCACAGAAGAAGTGTGGGATCCTATTGGTGCAGAAGGACAAGTGGGACATCAGGACAGTGTGGACCATGGAGATGAGGTTGGCTGAGATCCAGGGTATCACCACCAGCAAGGCACACCGAAGGACACTCATGATTGTCACGTAGTGCAGTGGGCTGCAGACGGCCAGGTAGCGGTCGTAAGCCATGGCCAAGAGAAGCATGCTGTCGGCTGCCCCAAAGGCAATGAAGAAATACATCTGGGCCAGGCAAGCTGAGAAGGAGATGGTGCTGAGCCCACACAGATGGTTCACCAGCATCTTGGGGATGGTGGTCGAGATAAAGCAGATGTCAAGAAGAGACAAGTTGCTGAGGAAGAAATACATGGGGCTGTGGAGGTGAGGGTCCAAGACGATGGCCAAGATGGTGAGAAGATTCCCCAGGCACCCACTCAAATACAGGATGAAGGACAGGCTGAAGAGCAACTGTCTCTGCAGGGGCTGCTGGGAGAGGCCGAGGAGGACGAACTCAGTGATTTGAGTCTGATTGCCCATGTCCAGGCAGTTCTAGAGCCAGAAACCGGGCGTCAACCATGGGAAGGAAACAGATTACCTCACTGCTCTTTCAAATCCATCCCTGAAGATGCATCTCACTTAACCACACTGAGCCTAGTTTCCCCATCTGTTACACGGGACTAATTTTTCTAATTCCTTAGGATTGTTATAAGGATTAAGTGAGAAAATAGGATAAGGGGATTAAATCCATAGCTGACATGTTATATGGACAAACATCTTTATTTGTGGGAACTCTTAGTGATATTATCAAAATAAAGAGTCTTATGTTAATTAGCTTGATTGTGGCAATTATTTCAGAGTGTATACATGTATCAAAACTTCAAGTCTTACACCTTAGTTATACAAAATTTTGTCAATTATTCCTTAATTAAGATAGGGATAAAAGACATAAAATGAAAATAAACAGCCTAGGCACTTCTAGGGTTTGATATTTAAAATAAATAGTAAAAGAGTGATTAAAGGCAAACTCTGAAAACACACCTGGGTTTCGGTTCCAGTTCTGCCACTTACTGGCTGTGTGGTTTAGCCAAGGTACATAACATTTCTGTGCCTGGGCCCAGATGGTAAAGAGTCTGCCTGCAATGCAGGAGACCTGGGTTCAATCCCTAGGTCAGGAAGATCCCCTGGAGAAGGGAATGGCTACCCACTCCAGTGTTTTTTCCTGGAGAATTCCATGGGCAGAGGGGCCTGTCAGGCTATACAGTCCATAGGGCCACAAAAGAGTCAGACACAACTAAGGACTTAACACTTTGGTCCTTTGCACCTGCTGTCTCCTGCCTGGAAGCTTCTAGCCTCCAGCTTCACCTCACTTAAGTTGTCTCTACTTCTTCAGGGATCCCTTCCCTGTTCCTCTCCTCTTTGGGGTGGAGCCTAGTGGTTCTCATCCTGGCATTACTGACATTTGATGCCAGATCATATTTTTGTGGTCTTATATATTATTGTAGGACATTGAACACCTGGCTTTGACCCACTGAATGCCAATTGCATTCCTCCTATCCCCAGGTGTAAGGAGCAGAAATATCTTAGATAACACCTCTTGAGCAGGAGTAGAAATTTCCCCCAGTTGAGGATCACTGATCTAGGTTAAACCCTCCCAAACTCTCTCCTCCCCTCAGCATCTATATAAGTTGACTAAGTCAGAGTGGTACCTGCGAGCGTGCATGTGTGCTCAGTTACTTTAGTCGTGTCTGACTCTTTCTGACCCCATGGACCGTAACCCTCCAGGATTCTCTGTCCATGAGATTTCCCAGCAGGAATACTGGAGTGGGCTGCCATGCCCTCCTCCAGGGGATCTTCTTGACCCAGTGAATGAAACTGAGTCTCTTGTGTCTTTTGCATTTCAGGTGAATTCTTTACCGCTGAGCCACCAGGGAAGTCCTTAGAGTGGTACAGTGACTTTTATTCTATGCAATCCACAGTAAGCTAACCTCTTAACAATTATCATCCCATTTAACCTTCAGCCACATCATGAGTCAACAGCTGAGGCTCCAAACCTGACTCCTGCATGGATCTGGGATCCAGCTCATGCTCTGATTCAAATATCCACTCTCTTGACCAACTCACAATACCCCTACCCATCTATGAGGCTCTGATACCAGGTAACCCAAGTCCTTGTGGATGAAACTGATCAGAGAGTCCCCCTAAGTTTTGTGGGGAAGGATCTTGCCAGAGATAAGCTCAATTGCAGCTTGTCTTCCTGATGCCTTATTAACCAATGACTACTGTACCTCCATCAGATTCCAGGACCTCTCAGCCCCTCAGGGGTCCTGTTTCCAGGTGGGTGGGGTTCCTGCAGCCTCAACTTTGTCTTGCAACTGTGGATGAAGAGCAGGCTTTCTCAGAGAACACACAGCAGAATCACACCAGCAGATTCATATCAGAATCTCTGACCTTCGGGTATGATCCCCAGAGAAACTTGTTAGGTGACTACAATTAGCTCATCTTCCCCAGTGAAGCCTTTGAGTCTAGGACCCCTGAGAGAAAGAGTTTTTGTCCCAGGAGCATTGCCATTCCTCAGATCTGTCTCTTTTGGCAGCCAGAGGGTTAGCATGGAACTCAGTTTTTCCAATGAACAAGATTTTAGATATGTTATTCCTGAAAACAGTTGTGTGTGTTCTCAGGCATTCAGTCATGCTGACTCTTTGTGACCCCATGGACTGTAGCCCACCAGCCTCCTCTTGTGCATGGAATTTTTCAGGCAAGAATACTGGAGTGAGTTGCCATTTCCTCCTCAAGGGATCTTCCCACCCCAAGGATCAAACCCACTGTCTATTGCATTTTCTGCATCAGCAAGCAGATTCTTTATCATTAGTGCCACCTGGGAAGCCCATTGAAAACAGTTATGATGTGTTAAGGATTTGTAATGTGGCTGGAGCTGTGCAGAGCATGCAACATCCTATGCTTCTTACAAAAGCCCAATGAGGAAGCAAGCAGAGACTCACTTGTCCATTGTCCACCCAGCTTGAAGAGGCAGATTTAGCATTCAAATCTAGGTAGTCTGGCTCCAGGGACAAACTAATGAATGCAAATATCTCTCAGCACACATAAAGAGATATTCATTCCTTTGAATGGCTGAATGATATTACATTGTATTTATGCACCTCAGTATGTTAATCCATTCATCTGTTAATGGACGGTTGAGTTGTTTTCCATCTTTTGGCTATTATGAATAGCACTGCTGTGAACATTCATGGATAAATGTTTGAGTCCCTATTTTTAATTTTTTGGGGTACATATCCATATATGGAATTTCTGGGTCACATATTAATTGTATGTATCACTTTGAGGGACTGCTGAACCGGTTTCCATGGTGGTGGCACCATTTTACATTCCCACCAGCAATGTATAGTGGTTTTGAGATAGAGTGGGACCAGGAGTGCTTTGCTGTTTTGTCACCAAGTCATGTCTGACTCTTTATGACCCCATAGACTCTAGCCCACCAGGCACCTCTATCCCTGGGATTTCCCAGGCAAAAATATTGGAGCTGGTCGCCATTTCTTTCTCCAGTGGATCTTCCCGACCCAGGGATCTAACCCAGGTCTTATGAGTTGCAGGTGGATTCTTTACTACTGAGCTGCCTGGGCAGCCCTACAGGAGTGCTTGCACCGGTCAAAAGTCTCCTTGAGCAACAGAATACAAAGAAACCAAAAGGGACTAAAAATAACCGCCAGTAATCAAGTCCAGAGTGAGCAATATGAACAATAAGATACAAAAAGACAACAACCCAACAAGCCTTTTCTGAGATGCCAAGAGCAAAAGCAGGGTACCGCACATGAAAGCACCACCAAGGGGATGGGCAGCCACCTAAGCTATGCCTCCTGCTAACCCACTGATCCCAGCCTCCAGTTTAAGAAACCCACTTGCCTCCCTCTTCTGCCCGCTGAACCAGAGGACCTAGCAAGGGCACCTGTTCTTGTTTTTGCTCCCCACTGCTGCAGCATGAGCCCTAGTAAAGTCTTACTTGAAATTCTCATCTGGCCTTCTGTCAACTTCTACTGATTAAGGAGCCCAAGGGCCTGAGTGCAGCAGTTCCATTTCACATACCTTCCAACACATGCTATATTCTGTTGTTTTAAAAAATGTAGTCATTCCAGTGAGAGTGAAGTGATGCCTCATTGTGGTTTTGATTTGTATTTCCCTGATGACTAATGATGTTGGTCATCTTTGTTTTTAAAAGAGAAACTGTAGGTGGATTGGTATTGGAAGTGAAAATCTAAAGAATATCTTTTTCCTACCAGCTTTTTTTGTGTGTCAACACATGCTACAAAGTGTATGAACCTCAAGAATATCACTGTAACTGAGAGAAGCCAGACACAAAAGGAAACATATCATATAATTCCATGTATATGAAATGTCCAGAATAGGCAAATCCATAGAGACAGGAAGGAGATAGTGGTTTCTGGGGGCTAGGGGAGTGGAGAATGGGGAGTGGCTTCCCAGGTAGCTCAGTGGTAAAGAATCTGCCTGCCAATGCAGGAGACGCAAGTTTGACCTCCCTGTCAGGGAGATTCCCCTGGAGAAGGAAATGGCAACGCACTCCAGTATTCTTGCCTGGGAAATCCCATGGACAGAGGAGTCTGGTGGGCTACAGTTCATAGGGTTGCAAGAGTCAGACATGACTTAGTGACTAAACAACAACAACATAGATGTAACTGGAGACATTGTGAATTGTCAAAGATTTTTTCTGGACAGGAAAAGGCAAGATTCATAAAGATGCTTAAATCATTGAATATTAAAGTCTAGAAAATCTGACAGAACTCCTTCTACAGAACACTAGAAGTAATGGATAAAATATTACAAGCATTCTCCTAAATGCATACATGAATTTATTTTTTTTAAAAAAAGGAAATCTCAAAGGGTTAACAACAAATGTCCATTAATGGACTAGTGGATAAACACTATACGGTATGTCCATATAATGTAGCATAATTCAGCCACTCCCCCCCAAAAAAAAACAAGCAAAAAAGCCATCATGTCGTGATACATGATGCAACATGGATGAATTGTAAAAGAAGCCAGACACAAAAGGGCACATATTATGCAAATCCATTTATGTGAAGTGTCTGGGACAGGTGAAATCAAAGGACAGAAAACAAATTGGTGGTTTCAAGGAGCTGAAAAGTGGGACAGAATGGGGAATCACTGCTTTACAGGTGTGTGGTGATAAAAACAAAATATGGTCAGTGGTATGATGAGAGAATCCTAGGGGCCTGTGAGAGCTAAGTGCAGGTCAAAGACCAGCCTGTAGCTTTGAAGCCTTCTGGAGGGGGCTACTCATTGGAAGGACTGATGCTGAAGTTGAAGCTCTAATACTTTGGCCACCTGCTGTGAACCACTGACTCCTTGGAAAAGACCCTGATGATGGGAAAGACTGACGGCAAAAGGGAAAGAGGCTGGCAGAAGATGAGATGGTTGGTTAGCATCACTGATTCAATGGACATGAATTTGGGCAAACTCCAGAAGATAGTGAGGGACAGGGAAGACTGGCGTGCTGCAGTCCATGGGGTTCACAAAGAGTTGGACACAACTTAGTAACTGAACAACAACAACAAAGGGGTTCAGGCTTAAAGCAAGACCTGAAGGGTAAGGAGGTGTGATCCAGAAAAGACAGGCAGGAAAGAGGGGTTTCTAAGAAGGCACAACAAATGTAAAAGTTCGGGGTGCAGATGCATAGTGCATTTGGGCCCAAAGTTATGTCTGGTGAACCCTGGAGAGCTGAAGGTGGCTAGGGGCTTTCTGGGATATGTAGGCATAAAGGTGGAAAAATCAAGGGCATGCAAGATCATGAAGGCCACCTGAAGAGTTTGTTCCATTGGCAATAGGGTACTCAAAATATTTCTATCATATATAGATTAAATAACTGAAAGATATTGCATGAGGTAAACATACTCATAAACATTTGGGTTGTTTCCACTTTGGGATTCCTATGAATGGTATTCATATGAACATCTAGTACGTGTTCTTTAATGGATAATACATTTGTGTTCCATTGGGTCTGTACCTAAACGTGTAATTAATGAATCATGTTGTTGTTGCTTAGTTGCTAAGTTGTGTCAGACTATTTTGCAACCCCTTAGACTGTAGCCCACCAGACTCCTCTGTGTATGGGATCTCCCAGGCAAGATTACTGGAGTGGGTTGCCATTTCCTTCTCCAGGGGATCTCCCTGACTCATGGGTTGAACCCACATCTCCTGCATTGGCAGGTGTGTTCTTTACCACTCTGCCACCAGGGAAAACCATAGTGGAGTCATATGAGTCATAGCAGAGATCTATGTTCAGCTTGAATAGATACTGCCAGTCAGTTTTCCAAGATGGTTGTACCAAGGAGCTGGTTTCAGACACAAGCAGCATGGTCAGATTCTTGTATGCAGAGAGCCCTTTCTGGCTGCTGTGAGGGGAGTAGGCTGCTGAGGGCAGAGATTGGTATAAGGAGATGCAGGGAGTAATGCAGAGAGGAGGAGATGGGGAGATAGGTGAGGGCATCCAGGATGAGCTGAGTGGCCAGAATTGAGGCTGATTACAAGGCTGAGAAGATGACGCTGCTGAACATTTATGACATTATATATGTGGCTTTTTTCTATAGGAAAGGAGGTCAATTCTCCCACTCTCTGTACACTAATAGCATCCTACAATTCAGTTAGGACACACAACCTGCAACTGGTGTCAGAACTCACAGGTGAAGGGCTCAGTCCCACAAGAGTGCTCCCACTTTGGCTGCCAGTCTTTGCTGCCTAAAAGTTGGAGGTTTCCACAATCCATCCCTCCCCTTTCACATCCTATATAAAATAGTTGCTAAAATGACTCAAAGAATTCAGAAAAGTGCTTTAAAGTCCTATTACCAGTTTATTATAAAAGACACAACTCAGGAACAGACAAATGGAAGAGAAACGAAGGGAAAATTATGAGGGAAGGAATAAGGAGCTTCCTTGCCCTCCCTGGAGGCACCCCACTTACCAGCAGCTCCATATGCTCATCAGCCTGGAAACCCCATTTGGGGATTTTCTGTAAAGGGATCAGCACAGAGCCCCTGATTGATTAAATCATTGACATTGATGCTTAAATCAATCTACATGCCCTCTTCTCTCCCTAGAGATCTAGGGAGTGGGGTTGAATGTTCCAACCCTTTTAAATCTTGCCTTGCTATTCTGGAGACCAGATCCATCCTATAGCTACCTAGCAGCCTGTAAACCCTTATCATTTCATTAGCAATCAGCATAAAAAAGATACTATCACTCCTAAGCTGACTGTCAGGAACCATGGGCAAAAACTGAAGGATCTAATTATTATATTTTATCCCAGGGTGGCTTATGCTAACATCAGGCTTCCTGGCTTGGATCAGCAGGGCAATGGGATTAGTGTAGAACTTGATCATGAAGAAGGTGAGGTTTTCCAGTCTGGCTAGAAGACAGCATACCTATATTGCCCAAGAGTAAGGTATTAGTTGCTCAGTCATATCAACTCTTTGCGACCCTGTAGACTGTAGTCAGGCAGGTTCCTATGTCCATGGGATTTCCCAAGGAAGAATACTGGAGTGGGTTGTCATTTCCTCCTCCAGGGGATCTTCCCAACCCAGGGACTGAACCTGGGTCTTCCTCATTGCAGGCATATTCTTTACAGTCTGAGCCCAAGAGAAAACCACTCTCCAAGACTCAGCTCCAAATTACCCTTATTCTGGGAAGCCTTCCAACTGTCTTTACCCAAGGGCACAGCCCTGGATTCCCATTTGGGCTCCTGCTCTCCTGACAGTACCTTGAACCCAAGCTGTTGAAGGCATCTGTATCCAGCTCTGTCTCCCCCAAGACTGGGAGCTTTTCTACCCTCAGTCAGGGCTAAGGTCTCCAGGGTCAGAGAGAGGCAACTAGGAGTCTTCACTTTGAATAGGTAGGTGGGGGAGGAAGTAGAGACTGCAGATCCCAGAAGGTCCCCTGCAGTTCCTCCAGCATCTCCTGACCTTGAAGACTGCACATCTAGGTTGGTTTCATGAAGGGGCTCTTGGGAAGAGTCTCCTGGAGCCTGCAGCAGGCATAAAGCACAGTGTATCCGTTCCAGGAGAACTTACATCTGTCCCCACACCTGCCTGTGGATGCTGCTGGCAGCAACAAGCAGGAGAGCTTCTTCTCCCTTTCCCTGCTGGCCATTTCTTGGAAGAGGCAACTCAAGCAGAGAAAGATCTCCCTCAAGCAGAGGAGGGAGAGGGTAGGAAAGCAGAATCCTACAGCTGTTGGTAGCACTGCTCAGCCTGGGGATGAGGTCAGGGCCAGAGAGAAGAGTAGTAATAGAGGACTGTAGCTTCGGGAGGCTCCTTGGAATCATTCCTGTTTGCCCATCTGGGTCCCTAGCTTTAGCTTAGCCTAGGTGCCCTTTGCCGCTTCTAGGTCAGCAGTTCTCAGCCCAGGGCGATTCTGCCTGACACTGGACATTTGGATATGTCTTGATAATTTTTAAAATTTCATTTATTTGTTTTTAATTGTGAAAGTATGATAACATAATTACAGGAGACTTGGAATACAGAACAAAGTTGCAGGAAGCAGTGTTATTTGCTCAGTCATGTCTGACTCTTTGCGACCCAAGGACTGTAACCTGCAAGACTCCTCTCTCCATGGGATTCTCCAGGCAAGATTACTGGAGTGGGTTGCCATTCCCTTCTCCAGGGGATCTTCCTGACCTAGGGATCCAACCCACATCTCCTGAATTGCAGGTGGATTCTTTAGTTATGCTATCTATTACAATTACTTTTTTAAGTAGATAAATTAAGATTTTTAGTTGGAGTTTGAATATCAAACTCTCAAAAATTAATAGAGTGAATATATAGAGGAGTAGAAAGGTATAGTAAACCTGAAAAGCACCATGAACCAACTCAACATAATTAAGATGCATACAATTTTCACACAACAGTAGGATACAAATTCTATTCAAGTTCCCATAGACTGTAATATAGGAGACACTGGAACAAATCCAGGAACATAAAAGAAGGTGCAAAAATTTCATGGTCTAAAGGTACTGAAATCATAGAGTCTGTTCTCTTATCACTGTGGAATTATGTTAGAAATCAATATCAAAAGATATTAGAAAGTAACCCACGTATTTTCAAGTGCAATGTGACATTTACTGAGAGAGATCTTCGACTTAGCCATTGAAAACCTCAGTAAAGTTAAAAAGCTGAAAAAACACAGAGGGTATTTGCAGAGAAGAAAGCAAGTAGATGAGAAATTAATATGTCTTGATAAGTTTTTATTGTTATGACTCATTGTGGGGGAGGGATGCTCCTTTCATCTGTTAAGTTCAGACTAGGGATGCTACTAAGCATTGTACAATAAGGACAGCCAAGAAATGATCTGGCCCCAAAAATCATGAGTAATGGGAGGTTGAGAAATTGTGCTTTAGGTATGTTTTGTCTCAGCTGCAGTGTCTTGGGCTGGTGCTAATCTTAAGGGGAGGCTCTGGGGGAAACATAAGTATGAATTGGATGCACTCAGTGACGTGTGTGATGTTTGCTCAACACCTCAACCATTCTCTGTGAGACCAGAGGAAACAGAATTCTGTTCACCTGTCAGAGGAATTGGCAGAGACCAATCTCAAGGTTCACGGCCGTTCCACCAAGCCGGAGGTAGGAAGGCAGACTGTAGGGGTGAGGGAGGGGCTGGAGAAGAGAGTGGAGGTTGGATCAGCCTTCTGGGAGTTGGGGGACAGTGTTATGTGGCTACTGGGGGACTAAGTACTCCACTGAGGTCAGAGACCATGAGTTTAGAATGGGGCCAACTGGTGACATCTGATACAGGATGGCAGAAAACCAATCAGAAGAAGGAGCAGCATCTCAAAGTCTGTGATAACATTTAAATGGTATTTATTTTTACTCAGAGGTAAACTCTGAGCCCTTTATGTGAATCCTCTGAAAGCAGTTCTCTAGGAACTTTGATTTTTCAGAGAGGAGTCTCAGAGCTCTAAAGTTCTTTGTCAAACATACACAGAAGCAGCAGGGATTTGAACCCTGGGTCTGAGGACTGCTTACCTTGTGTGTGTTTCAGAAAATTCTCTCTGGAAATCAGAATGGAGTGGGGGCAGAGGAGGGGACAGAGGAGGAGTGTGGAGGGTGATTCAGGAGAGAGGAGATGGAGCCATGTGAATGTAGAGGAGTGGGAGAGACTGAGTACTTCTTGGGGAAGGAGAACGTTGAGTGAATGCAGGGATGAAGCATGGAAGGCAGCTGACACTGCAGACTGGAGTGAGGCAGGGACTGGAGAAAAGAGTGGAGGTTGGACCAACCTCCTGGGGGTTGACATCAATGTCTTGGTTTCTTGGTGGAGTGTATGGATGGTCAGAAGACTTTTTTGGCCATAAATGCATCTTCCTCGCTCCATAGAGCATCTTTACTTCAGCTAAGGTCCTCAACTGCTTTGGCGATTCTGTGTCCTCCCAGTTCCAGGCTGACCCTTACTGTGGGGGATTCTTGAGACAATGCCTTAATGAGATGACTAGGGTATGCAATGAAGGGGAGACTTGTCTCAGAGTCAAGGAGTTTAGGAGCTTTGGGCAGCAACATAACTCAAATTATTCATAAAAATGTATTTTAAAAACTTTATTATGGACTTCAGCTGCTGAGGTTTGAGTCAATGTTATTTTCAGTTTGCAGCTTTGATCATCATGGGTTTGCCCAAGATCCTTCTCATATTTCATGAATGTATTTCATTTTTTTCACCCCATTTCCTTCTTGTTTTGACAATCATTTCAAAATACTCCATGTGTACTCTTAGATTTGTATGTGTTTTTGCAAGTTATGTACTGTTCTATATATGCAATTTTAAATGGAATTTTAATATATTTTTAAATTAATGAGGCTTATTAGAGAAGTTTAAGGTTACATTATTATATATATAAATATATATATATTTCCTTTTCTTTCCTTGTAGCATCATTCATGACTTTCAGTTCCATGTTAAAGAACAGCAGAGAGAGTGAGTAACTTTGAATTGCTTCTAATCCTAAAATAATACACATAAACTCCCCCACTTAGTATACTACTTTTTAGTTTTGTAGTATATTCTCTTTATCTAGCTAAGAAAGTTCCCTTTGATTTCATGTTGCAAAAGGATTTTTAAAAAGTCATAGATATATAACAAATTATTGTGTTGTGCACCTGAAACTAATATCTTATATGTCAATTAAATAAAAAGTCACAATTGTTGAATTTTAGAAAATATGTTCTTTACTTGATCAAAATACTTATATAATTTTTTAGTTTATATGATGAATCACATGATAGGTTATCTGATGCTATGCATCCTGTCATTCATGGGATAAACCAATACCACTTGATCATACTAAATGATTTTTACTACACTATTGCATTTGACTTGGTAATATCATATAATGGATTTTCAAATCTACATAAATAGGTAAAGTGAGTCCATAATTATAAACATTCTGACCTGGTTTTAGAATCAAGATTGCATTAACATGTTGAAATGAGCATGGTAGATTTCAACTATTTTTCTGCTATTTATTTATATTTTGAAGAATATATATATAAAGTATTCATCAACTGTTTTTTAAAAATTTACAAACATTCACTTATAAACCCACTGGGGCTAATGATTATAGAAAGAGCAGGTCTTTAATCATTTCAACTTCTTTAAAATTTTTGAATATCCACAGTGTCTATTTCTTGAACCAGCTCTGAAATTGTACATGTTTCTGAGAATTTATTCATTTCATTTATTGTTTTGAATTTCTTAACATATTTTTCTTATTATTTTCATTTATTTAGAAATGTCATTTATTTCTGTAGCTATTTTCCAATTTTAACTTTGTGTTTTCTCATTGGCAATTTTCTCCTTGTTTCTATCTTATTAATCTTTTCCAATTGTTTGATTTTGGCTGTATTAAGAATGATTTGTTTCCTGAATAAAGTCTTATGACACATATGTATATGTATGTTTAAAGCAATATGATCCCCATGACAGTACTGTTTTAGCTTAAAAATTTGATGATTAACTTGTTTAATTACAAATATTTCTTCATTCATTTTATGACTTGCTACAGAAAAAATATTGTTTAATATTATATTAAGTTCCTAACTTTTAGAATTTGGAAAGGCATTACTTCTGTACTGATTTCCAATTTTAATGCACTACAATCTATACAGTATTTATACTTTGAAGTGTATGGAGGTTTGCTCTATGTCCAAACAGAAGGCCAAGTTTTGTTAAAATTCTCTATATGGTTGAAAATTATGTTTAGTCTCTGCTTGGTGAAGAGCCTAAGTATATTCAGGAGCTAATAAATGAATATTATTATTGCATAATAATTAATAATTCCCAAATTGCATTTCTAAACTCTATCAAAACTTGCAACCTCAGTTTTAAAGTCTACCTATCTAGTTTCAGTTTATATATTTCTGTCTCATATCTATTTCACTGAAAGTTGTGTTCATTATTTCTTTATTAATTATCTAGAGTACATTGTTGTTGTTGTTCAGTTGCTAAGTCGGGTCTGACTCTTTGCGACCCCATGGACTGCAGCATGTCAGGCTGTCCTGTCCTTCACTGTCTCTGAGTTTGCTCAAGTTCATGTCCATTGAGTCAGTTATATAGGCTATTTATATCTATCAGATTGCTACAGTGTTCTAATATCTTCATAAAATATTCTTCTTTCTTCCTTGGTGTACACATGTGTGCAATTTTTAAATTTCAGTATGTATTTAAGCTACTCATATTTTCCTTCATAGCCAAAATAACAAGCTCATACTTAAAGTTAATAACTAAATTAAGAATGATCTCTTCATATTATTTATACCTCATCATTCACCTATAACAAATAAAAATCTTCTCTATATCCTTAATAACACCTTACAACTAGCTTATCTAAATCCACATCATATCTAGTACCCTATGTTGGATGTGATTGTTCTGTCCCTTGAATTTCTCTTCACCCTTTTCATGACTCTGGCTTGCTGATGAGGTTCAACTAATTGTTCCTTGAAAGCTGTCACCTTCTGGATTTCCTAATTGCTTCTTCTTGGCATCCTTTAGCTTGTTCTTTCATCATCTGCACATGATCACTCTTTCTGGTGCTCAGCTATGCCAAAGGGCACATTTTCAGTCTGGTTCCAGTATCCTTTAGCACTAACACACTGTTTAGCGAAAGTTCCATTGCACTGTTGGAGAGATGGTCTAGGTTTGCATCCATGCACAGACCACTTCTCCAGGGAACCTGGTTCCTCTTATTGGCATATGGTAACAGAGATTTTATGATTATTATTTCATTAAATTCCATTTTTTCTGCTTTCAGCATTGCTTCTTCATTTTCCTTTGGTGAACATTTGCTTGGCATATATTCACCCGTCCTTTTATTTTCAAATGTTCTCTTCAATTTCTTTAGAAGATATATATATATATATATATATATATATATATATATATATATATATAATCTGGTTTCTCTTCATATTGCCTATATAGGCTTCCCAGTGAAGTAGGAAATGGCATCACACTCCAATATTCTGGAAAATTCCATGGACAGAGAAGCCTGGCAGGCTACAGTACATGGCATCACAAATAGAAAAATCCCCTGGAGGAGAGCATGGCAACCCACTCCAGTATTCTTGGCTGGAGAACCCCATGGACAGAGGAGCCTGGTGGGCCACGGTCTGCAGGGTCACAAAGAGTTGGAAGCAACTTAACATGCATGCATACACACACACACAGGAAACAATGGCAGAAATGAATTCAGTACTAAAATAAGACAATACTGAAATAAAGATGAACGGGTTACTCAGTTAAAATAAAAATCTCTCAGATAAAAAATTGTTTTTATAAATCTGAAATCCAATCTAGAACAGGCACAGTATTCAAGAAACTATGACTCTGATCATCTATGTCTGTCTTAATTATAAACCTACATATTTTACTTCTTTTCATCAGTGTTAATAAACACCCAGGAACCAAAACTATGTCTTAAGCACTTAATTCACTGATGTTTATCACAATGCTGAATGGCAAAAGCTATAATGATTTATTCCAACTTACTGATGGAGACTGTGCGACCCAGAGAAGTTAAGCAAATGGATATATGGTAAGCCCCCTACATGCAAATGAGTTCCATTACCAGACTGCGTTCACAAGGGTAATTTTCTTTCAAGTCCAACAAAGTTAGCTTAGGAATACTGTACCATTACCAGCTTATAATACTTTTCACACACAAAAAAATACATAGAAAATAAATAGACACAAAAAATAAAGAACACATTTTTAATCTTAGAGCACAGTACCTTGAAAAGTATAGCAGGTCTCACCAGATATGTGAACTAACTTATGTGAGTGGACATTTGAACACAGGTTCATATCTTTGAAAGTTTACAACTTGAAGGTTTATAGTTGGGGACTTCCTGCACAGTAAGAAAAAAGAAGTGAAGTGAAAATATTAGCTGATCAGTCTTGTCTGACTCTTTGTGACCTCATGGACTATAGCTTGCCAGACTCCTCTGTCCATGGAATTCTCCAGGCAAGAATACTGGGGTGGATTGCCATGAGTTACTCCAGGGGATCTTCCCAACCCAAGGATCAAACTCTGGTCTCCTGCATTGCAGGCAGATACTTTACTGTCTGAGCCGCTAGGGAAGTCCAACTTCTCTGCATAGTATGTGCTTAGTTGCTCAGTCATGTCTGCCTCTTGTGACCCCATAGGCTGTAGCCTGGCAAGCTCCTCTGTCCATGGGATTCTCCCAGCAAGAATATTGGAGTGGGTTGCCATTTCCTTCTCCATCTGTATAGTATAGTGAAGTGAGTGAAGTCACTCAGTCGTGTCCAACTCTTTGCAACCCCATGGACTGTAGCCTACCAGCTCCTCTGTCCATTGGATTTTCCAGGCAAGAATCCTGGAGTGGGTTGCCATTTCCTTCTCCAGGGGATCTTCCCAACCCAGGGATCTTCCCAACCCTTCTCGGGTCTCCCGCATTGTAGGCAGATGCTTTACCGTCTGAGCTACCAGGAAAGCCCAATGTATAGTATGGAGCTCTTCAACTGGCCTTTAATGTATGCTAGAGCCTATGTTTAACCACTGAGCCTTCATTCTGTTTCTGATCTCCCCAGGTACAGCATCCTTGTCTGGTCAGAACTACAGCACAGTGTCTGAATTCATCCTCATCGGCTTCTCCAACTTCCCTCAGCAGCTCCTGCCCTCCTTCTTCCTGCTGTACCTGCTGATGTACCTGTTCACACTGCTGGGGAACCTGCTCATCATGGGCACAATCTGGAGGGAGCACAGCCTCCACACCCCCATGTACCTCTTCCTGTGTGCCCTCTCCATCTCCGAGATCCTGTTCACTGTGACCATTACCCCTTGGATGCTGGCGGACATGCTCTCCACCCACCGCTCCATCACCTTTGTGGCCTGTGCCAGCCAGATGTTCTTCTCCTTTACGTTTGGCTACACCCACTCCTTCCTGCTCATGATCATGGGCTATGACCGCTATGTGGCCATCTGCCACCCCCTGCGCTACAACGTGCTCATGAGCCCCCGTGACTGTGCCCGCCTTGTGTCCTGCTGCTGGGCTGGTGGCTCAGTCATGGGGATGATGGTGACATTGATAGTTTTTCATCTCACCTTCTGTGGGTCCAATGAGATTCATCATTTTTTCTGCCATATTTTTTCCCTCTTGAAGTTGGCCTGTGGGAAAGAGACAGCCTCTCTCACCCTGGGTGTGATCCTGGTCTGTGTCACGGCCCTGATGGGGTGTTTATTCCTCATCGTCCTCTCCTATGTCTTCATCGTGGCTGCCATCTTGAGGATCCCCTCCGCTGAGGGCCGGCACAAGACCTTCTCCACCTGTGTCTCCCACCTCACCATAGTGGTCGTGCACTACGGTTTTGCCTCCCTCATCTACCTCAAGACCAAGGGGCCCCATTCTATGGACAGTAACATTCTGATGACCACCACTTATACAGTCTTCACCCCCTTTCTTAGCCCAATTATTTTCAGTCTTAGGAATAAGGAGCTGAAGAATGCCATAAAGAGAAGCTTCCGCAGAACTTTCTGTCCCCTAAACTCCTAACCACCAGTATAGGGTAGGAGGGTTGGAGACAATAATGCCTTTGCCTTTCTTCATAGAACTCTTGTGATGATTCAGGCATAAGAAAATACCCACATTCCTTAGGAGTATGATGCATAGTAGCTATTTGACTTTCTCTAGTTTTCTCCCTCTTATAGCCTCAAGCCATCATAATATCCTGTTTATATCCAATGTGATGAACTGTATCCCATTATCTATGCCTAGGAATATGCTACCTACCTATAGGCTGGTAAGCAGAATCACAAGGATGTGTCAGGACCCTGATGCACATGATTCTTCTTGAATGAACTACCAAGAAAAGATTTTGTCCCTTCATCCCCCCAAAATAAGAATGAACAACCTAAAGAATAAGAATGAATAACCTAAAATTAATAACCAACCAGAATTGAGTCTTTTCTATGTATAAAGTACTGTGTCTAGAGTATTATTACTATTATCCTTTAACAATAACAAATGTACAAAAGAAAATAAGGTGTCTCTGAGAAAATAATTTGCTATTTGTAGTTTCTCACTCCATTTTAGAGTAATGGAGTCCAAGAGAAGTTTTTATTTTCAGCTGAGTTAAGTGAAAGATTCTAAAATGGAAAGGACAGAGAGTATAACACTAGGAATAGTTTTGATTATTCAATTGGATTAAAAAATATAAAATATATGGGAAAATCTGGAAAAGAGAGGAGGAAGGAAGAGGTTGGCAAGGAAACTGATCAGGACCCCGTGGGGCTCCTGGGCACAGAGGCCTTTCTGAACCCGCCCCCCTACTCTCCACCATTTCTTGTCTGTAGGAAATAGGCTCCAACCTCTATGACCTACCCTGAGTTCCAAAGGGTGCATTCAAGCAGTTGTTAAATCAGGGAGTTGGGGGGATACAAGACAAGAGAGAAGCAGTCAAGAAATGATAGTGTGAAATATAGACCAATGGAACGAGATAGAAAGCCCAGAGATAAACCCACACACCTCTGGGCATCTTATCTTTGACAAAGGAGGCAAGAATATACAATGGGAAAAAGTAGTCTCTTCAATAAGTGGTGCTGGGAAAACTGGGCAGCTACATGTAAAAGAATGAAATTAGAACACTTCCTAATACCATACGCAAAGATAAATTCAAAATGGATTAAAGACCCAAATGTAAAGCCAGAAACCATAAAACTCTTAGAGGAAAACATAGGCAGAACACCATGACATAAATCACAGCAAAATCCTCAATGACCAACCTCCTAGAGTAATGGAGATAAAAACAAAAATAAACAAATAAGAGCTAATTAAGCTTAAAAGTTTTTGCACATGAATTCTTTTTAACGGCTGAGTAATATTGCACAAATAAGGAAACTATAAACAAGGTGGAAATAATAGTGAACTAAACAAAGAATTAATCTCTAAAATATACGAGCAGCTCATGCAACAATACTAGAAAAACAAACAACCCAATCAAAAAGTGGGCAAAAGACCTAAACAGACATTTCCCCAAAGAAGACATACAGATGGTGAATAAACACATGAAAAGATGTTCCACATCCTTCATTAGTAGAGAAATGCAAGTCAAAACTATAATGAGATATCACCTCACACCTGTCAGAATGGCCATCATTAAAAAAAAATCCACAAAAAATAAATACTAGAGAGGATGTGGGGAAAATGGAACTCTCTTGCACTGTTGGTGGGAATGTAACTTGATACAATCACTATGGAAGACAGTATGGAAATTCTTTAAAAAACTAAAGGTAACACCTATCACATGACCCAACGATCCCACTACTGGGCATATATGCTGAGAAAACCATAACTGAAAAAGACATATGTACTACAGTGTTCATTGCAGGACTCTTTCTCTTTTTATTGCTTACCCAATGTTTGCTTTTCCATCTTTTAAAAAAATTATTTATTTTTGGTTGGCAGATAATTGTTTTACAATATTGTGTTGGTTTCTTCTATATATCAACATGAGTCAGCCATAGGTATATGTGTGTCCCCTCCCTCTTGAGCCTCCTTCCCACCTCCCACCCCATCCCACCCCACTAGGTTATCAGAGTACCGTATTTGAGCTCCCTGCATCATATAGCACATCATACAAAACAATTTCCACTGGCTGTCTAATTTTGCATATAGTAGTGTATATGTTTCAATGCTACTACTCAATTCATCCCACCCTCTCCTTATCCCCACCTCACCATGTCCACAAGTCTGTTCTTTATGTCTGTGTTTCCCTTGCTGCCCTGAAAATAGGGCAGCACCATTTTTCTATATTCCATATATACGTATTAATATACGATGTTTGTCTTTCTCTTTCTGACTTACTTCAGTCTGTATAATAGGCTCTAGTTCCATCTGCTTTATTAGAACTGAGTTGAATGAGTTCCTTTTTATGGCTGAGTAATATTACAGTGGAAGTGAGAAATAGATTTAAGGGACTAGATCGGATAAACAAAGTGCTTGATGAACTATGGATGGAGGTTTGTGACATTGTACAGGAGACAGGGATCAAGACCATCCCCATGGAAAAGAAATGCAAAAAGGCAAAATGGTTGTCTGAGGAGGCCTTACAAATAGCTGTGAAAAGAAGAGAAGAGAAAAGCAAAGGAGAAAAGGAAAGATATTCCCATTTGAATGCAGAGTTCCAGAGAACAGCAAGGAGAGATAAGAAAGCCTTCCTCAGCGATCAATGCAAAGAAATAGAGGAAAACAACAGAATGGGAAAGACTAAAGATCTCTTCAAGAAAATTAGAGATACCAAGGGAACATTTCATGCAAAGATGGGTTCGATAAAGGACAGAAATGGTATGGACCTAACAGAAGCAGAAGATATTAAGAAAAGGTGGCAAGAATACACATAAGAACTGTACAAAAAAGATCTTCATGAGCCAGATAATCACAATGGTGTGATCACTCACCTAGAGCCAGACATCCTGGAATGTGAAATCAAGTGGGCCTTAGAAAGCATCACTACAAACAAAGCTAGTGGAGGTGATGGAATTCCAGTTGAGCTATTTCAAATCCTAAAAAATGATGCTGTGAAAGTGCTGCATGCAATATGCCAGCAAATTTGGAAAACTCAGCAGTGGCCACAGGACTGGAAAAGGTCAGTTTTCATTCCAATCCCAAAGAAAGGCAATGCTGAAGAATGCTAAAACTACCACACAATTACACTCATCTAACATGCTAGAAAAGTAATGCCCAAAATTCTCCAAGCCAGGCTTCAGCAATACGTGAACCATGAACTTCCAGATGTTCAAGCTGGTTTTAGAAAAGGCAGAGGAACCAGAGATCAAATTGCCAACATCCATTGGATCATTGAAAAAGCGAGAGAGTTCCAGAAGAACATCTGTTTCTGCTTTATTGACTATGCCAAAGCCTTTGACTGTGTGGATCACAATAAACTGTAGAAAATTCTGAAAGAGATGGGCATACCAGACCACCTGACCTGCCTCTTGAGAATCCTATGTGCAGGTCAGGAAGCAACAGTTAGAACTGGACATGGAACAACAGACTGGTTCCAAATAGGAAAAGGAGTACGTCAAGGCTGTATATTATCACTGTGCTTATTAAACTTATATGCAGAGTACATCATGAGAAAGGCTGGGCTGGAAGACGCACAAGCTGGAATCAAGATTGCCGGGAGAAATATCAATAACCTCAATATACAGATGACACCACCCTTATGGCAGAAAGTGAAGAAGAACTAAAAGGCCTCTTGATAAAAGTGAAAGAGGAGAGTGAAAAAGTTGACTTAAAGCTCAACATTCAGAAAACTAAGATCATGGCATCTTGTCCCATCACTTCATGGGAAATAGACAGGGAAACAGTGGAAACAGTGTCAGACTTTATTTTGGGGGGCTCCAAAATCACTGCAGATGGTGATTGCAGCCATGAAATTAAAAGATGCTTACTCCTTGGAAGGAAAGTTATAACCAACCTAGATAGCATATTAAAAAACAGAGACATTACTTTGCCAACAAAGATCCGTCTAGTCAAGGCTATGGTTTTTCCAGCAGTCATGTATGGATGGGAGATTTGGACTTAAAGAAAGCTGAGCCCTGAAAAATTGATGCTTTTGAACTGTGGTGTTGGAGAAGACTGTTGAGAGTCCCTTGGACTGCAAGGAGATCCAACCAGTCTATCCTAAAGGAGATCAGTCCGGGGTGTTCATTGGAAGGACTGATGCTGAAGCTGAAACTCCAATACTTTGGCTACCTCATGGGAAGAGTTGACTCATTGGAAAAGACCCTGATGCTGGGAGGGATTGGGGGCAGGAGGAGAAGGGGACAACAGAGGATGAGATGGCTGGATGGCACCACCGACTCGATGGACATGAGTTTGGGTAAACTCTGGGAGTTGGTAATGGACAGGGAGGCCTGGTGTGCTGCAATTCATAGGGTCGCAAAGAGTCAGACACGACTAAGTGACTGAACTGAACTGAATATTACGTTGTGTATATGTACCACAACTTCTTTACCCATGCATCACTGATGGCCATCTAGGTTGCTTCCATGTCCTAGCTATTGTAAATAGTGTTGTGATGAACATTGGGGTGCATGTGTCTTTTTCAATTTGGTTTTCTCAGAGTATAAGTCTAGGAGTGGGATTGCTGGGTCATATTGTAGTTTTATTCCTAGTTTTTAAGGAAACATCCATACTGTTCCCCATATTGGTTGTATCAATTTGCATTCCCATGTGATCCAAGCAGCTGTGCCACCTCTAAGATAGAAAGCTTTTCCATTTTTATGTGGATTGCTTTTCTCCCCATTGAAGTCTCAAATTACTACCCCCAACAGCCCCTTTTTCTTTAGCTGAAGATGGTGCTTAAGATGAAGTGCTATTAATATTAGATTCCCCACTGGCAGATGGTGACTCAAGAGAAGTCAATTCATTTCACCAGAGTCACACAGCAAGAAATTGGATGGGCCAAGGTTTGAATGTGAGTCTTCTGATATGAGTCATTCAAAGAAGCACTAAGCTATCTAGGCCTTGGTTTTCAATATATGTTTAAGAATGTGGAGAGAACAGTTCCCACCAGATTTATTGACTATGCTAAAGCCTTAGATGTGTGGATCACAACAAACTATGGAAAATTCATAAGGAGATGGGAATACTGGACCACCTGACTTGCCTCCTGAGAAATCTGTATGCAAGTCAAAAAGCAAAAGTTAGAACCAGACATAGAACAATGGACTGGTTCCAAATTGGGAAAGGAGTACATCAAAGCTGTATATTGTCACCCTGTTTATTTAACTTATATGCAGAGTACATCATGTGAAATCCTGGGCTGGATAAAGCACAAGCTGTAATCAAGATTGCTGGAAGAAATATCAACAACCTCAGGTATGCAAATGACACCACCCTAATGGCAGAAAGTGAAGAGGAACTAAAGAGCCTCTTGATGAAAGTGAGAGAAGAGTGAAAAAGTTAGTTTAAAACTCAACATTCAAAAAACTAAGATCATGGCATTTGGTCCCATCACTTCATGGCAAATAGATGGGGGAAAATGTAAAGAGTTACAGACTTTATTTTGGGGGGCTCCAAATTCCCTGCAGATGGTGAGTGCAACCATGAAATTAAAAGATGTTTGTTTCTTGAAAGAAAAGCTATGACCAACCTAGACAGCACATTACAAAGCAGAGACATCACTTTGTTGACAGAGGTCCATATAGTCAAAGCTATGGTTTTTCCAGTAGTCATGTACAAATGTGAGAGGTGGACCATAAAAAAGGCTGAGCACCAAAGAATTAGTGCTTTTGAACTGTGGTGTTGGAGAAGACTCTTGAGAGTCCCTCGGACTGCAAGGAGACCAAACCAATCTATCCTAAAGGAAGTCAACCTGAATATTCATTGGGAGTACTGATGTTGAAGCTGAAACTCCAATACTCTGGCCACTTGATGTGAAAAGCCAACTCATTGGAAAAGACCCTGATGCTGGGAAAGATTGAAGACAGGAGGAGAAGGGGATGACAGAGGATGAGGTGGTTGGATGGTATCACTGACTCAATGGACATGAGTTTGAGCAAGCTCTGGGAGATGGTGAAGGACAGGGAAGCCTGATGTGCTGCAGTCCATGGGGTCACAAAGAGTTGGACACAACTGAGCAACTAAACAACACCAACAGTCAGATTCTCTCTGTTTAAGAACACAAATTGAAAAATTCCTAAAAACTGAGCTAAAATGATGTAATATGGTCTTAGCAGATGTCAACTAAACAAACAGTCACAACCTAAAAGTTGAGAGTTATGATTTATTTTGTGGAAATTTTTAGGACTTCAAACCTGGGAGATAGCATCTCAAGAACCCTGAGAGAGCTGGTCCAAGGAGGCAAGCAGAGGAGTCAGGTTATACAGAAGTTTGCAACAAAGGGCAGGTAGTCTGAACATCAAAAGATTATTGCTAATCAAGGAAAACCAGGTATCTCAAGTTAAGGGATCTAGCGGTTTTCTATTTATGGGAAGATGCAAGAGTCTGGGCTCACCAAAATCATTTTTTTCCTGAGCATCTCAGCTATCTGGGGCCAGTGTTCTGTGTTTTTTTGCATCCTGAGCTCCTCAGTTTTCACCATAGGAAGTGGCTGCAGCCTCGTGGCTGCCAGGATGCACAGGTATTGTTCTTCTTTCTGGTTGTTCTTAGGGCTCAGGAATTCACATTTTCAGGGCCAGAATTGCTGATGACTATGACATTTTTGTTACTGACATGGTAGGAAATGCTCCATTTCTCACAGACAATTAGTATATCTCATCTGAACCTGCCACCTCCAGCTGTAACCCAGTGTTCTCATCAGTGAAGGTCCCTGACCATCCTTCTTGGAGGACACAGAGAGATTAACGACACTTGCCCTGAAATGCCTGTGAAACTCCACTGACATAACATTCTCTGTGAGCCAATTCCAGGTTTCATTAGTGAATAAGCCAAGGGATATTCTGTGATACCTGGGGACTCATTGAAAGTTGACACATAATTCCCACCCCCAACTTCATTTCTGAATTTTTTTAAAGTTCCTGAATTTCAGGCACAAAGCTAAGGCAGATGAGATTAGATGCATAGCTCAAGGATAAGGTACAGACAAAGCCACAGGTCCACCCCACTCTGGAGGAATGGTCCCAGGCCTACTTTCCCCCACTTACTTTCAAGCCCCAGATTTAATTGGCAGCAAGAGATATAAGTGGGAATTGGAGGTGGCCTTCTTTTTCCCCAAGGCACAGGATTGCCAGACCTCCAAGCAGTCAAATGCTACATCATGCACCTTGGTGCCCTGGACTGCCAAACCCAAGGCCCACAAAGCAGCTAAGTGTTGCATACTCCTGGGAGCTGCAGCTTCTACTTCCTCAATCATAATGCTCACGTTCCTATGTGATATAAATCACATGTTCAATACCTCCCCTCTTTCCTTGTTCTGTTGGCAACCCCAAAGGGGTAGGACCACTCTGGACTTGCTTACCATTGTGTTTCTAAAACCTGGCAAATAGTAAGTGCTTGTTTCTAAACAAGCAAACAGCCCTCTCATTACAACTCTATGGAATCTATGAGCTACAAAATCCTTCTGAAGTGTAAATGACTATCCTCTAGCTTCTCTGAAACTCATTTTCAGGTGTGGTTGGCATCAGAGGAACCTGCCTCTTCTTATGTATGTGTCCTAGCTAGTTCCCCTGTGCCAGTGAGTATCATCTTGTGGCTGTGGGGCTATGGAGTAAGGTCCTATTGTTACTGAATCTAAGCTCACTCTGCTTGTCACATGACAGACCAGTGAATCAGAGATGAGGTGTTGAGACAAGGAATAGAGCTTTGTTTGGAAAATAGCAGACCCAGAAGATGGCAGACCAATGTCTCAAAATAACCATCTTATGGAGTCTGGATGTCAGGTTGTTTAATGGATCAGAGATGTGGGGAGGTGAGGAAACAAAGTAAAAAGACCATTAATCTTGCAAATATCTCCTAGAATGGCAAGTCTCAGGCAAAGGGATGTGTTAATTTCTTCCATCCTTCCATCCACAGGTGGACAGAGTTCTGAACAAAAGAACTTTAGTTTAAGGCAGAGGGTCAGGGCTCTTTGAGGCAGGCCATTGTGTATAATTATAATAACAAAAGCAACAAAAATCAGGTCAAAGAAACATTTCCAACATGGAGTCAGAACTGGCTTTTCCCTGCAACACTATTATTCGACTCCTGCCAGTAGTCTCTATGAGCCACAGCCACTCCTTGCTGCCCAAGTGCCCTGTCATATTGGCCTTCCTCTGTTCCCCAAATAGGCAATTGTCTTCCCACTTTGGGTCCTTTGCACATGCTGTTCCTTTTGTCTAGTGCCCCTTTTCCTCTCCCTTTTGAGCAGAAAGTCTTATTGAAATGCTACCTTCTCCATGAGGTCCCCCCCTAGTCTGCAACATTCTCTATGAATTCAGTCATTGAGCTTTCATGGCACTCTTTCATGGCTTTCTCTTCCTCCCACTTGTAACTTCTTTTGTCAGTTACTCACCATCTATTTCTTCTTTACCCTGTAAGGTCCGTGAGAGCAGGTATCCCTGTCCTGGTCACTGTGGTCTCCCCAGAGATGGGCTCAGATGCTCCATACACATCTGTTGAACACATGGGTGTTGGAGCCTGGCTTCCTCTGAGCTGGAGATAAGAGTTATCTCATGCACAGTCTTTAGGTACTGAGGCTGGTCATGCTTATCAAACTATCCTGCAAGGGTGGCTGGCTCTGACTTCTCCTAGTTGTTAAAGAACAAATCAAGTATTTGATTCAAGTATTCAAGAAGAAGAATCAAGTATTCTTCTTCTATTTACCACAGCACAGCCTCAGAAAAGAGGACACCTCCTGAGCAAGCCAATCACCTAGAAATTGAAGAAGAGTTCAACTCCACTTAATGGCCCAATCCTTGGTGGGAATTTTGTCCTGCAAATATTTATGGTATACCTAGCATGTGCTAGACATAAAAAGTCAGTGGGACTCAGATTCCATTTCTAAGAGACTCTGGAAGAGGGATGGAGACAGGCAAGTGCCTGAGTCATATAGATATTGCAACATGAACCCAATACAGATGTGAATCTCAAGATAAAAAGATCCCCCCAAACAAAGCCACTGGTAACCAAGTTGTTATACATGTTGCAGGGAAGGCCCAATCCTGACTCCTGGTTGGAAATGTTTCTTTGACTTGCTTTTGGTTGCATTTGTTATTATAATCACACAAAATGACCTGCCTCAGAGAATCCTGCCCCTCTGCCAGACTGTTAAGTTACAGTGCTTTATCTCATAACCCTGTCCTCTGGTGGATGGCAGGAAGAAATAAAAATCCCCTGCCTGAAGCTTGCCATTCTAGGAGATATTTACAAGATTAATGGCATTTTTACTTTATTTCCTCACTTTCCCCCATCTTTTTTCTGTAAAAGAAATTGACATCCAGGCCCCATAAGATGGTTATTTTGAGACATTGGTTTGCTGTCTTCTTGGTCTGCTGAGTTTCCTGAATAAAGTCGTATTCCTTGCCTCAACCCCTTATCTCTCAGATTCATTGAGTCATGGGCAAACCGAGCTTGGACTCGGTAGCATAAACATGAAAGGGTATCTGTCAGATTTCTATGTTAGGGATCAGGTTGAATACACATGGGAAACCAGCAGCACATCCATTAACTCATGGGCTTGGTACAGTGGAGGAAAGTGGATGGAGAACATTCTTCTTGAGGGTGATGAACCTGACCCATATTCTCATGGGTTGCCCTGAGCATAGGACTGGCACAGAGCAGGGGGTGAGGAATGTTTGGGGAATGAAATAACTTGGGTCACTATCAATATTTACTGGTCACACCCTGGGACAAACCCAGTGGAGAGATCAAGAGATGCACGGGTCCTGCCTGGGAGAACATCTGAGCAAAGCTACAAGGCGGTGGTTCAAAGGGAACTTGGCTTCTTGTCATTGTTTCTCTAGTGACCACACGCTGTTAAGGAACATAGTCATTGCTCAACAAATATTTGTGGTGCAAATGAAAGAACAGGATCCACAGTTCACACACACAACAAAAACTTGAAATGGAGGTAGATGGGGGGCATTTTGCCCCCACCACCCACCTACCCTGTGCCAATCCCCTTACATGCATTGTATAATTTGGCCCCATTTTACAAAAGAGAAGATGAGGCCCAGAGCATCTAAGACATGTGTCCTGGTCACAGCACTGCCTCCAGTGAAGACACTAAGATACAGCTTAATTGTGACCTTGGTTTCCTGTATTCTGCTTCTAGGCTTAGTACTGACTGCATTCTGTGACTCCAGCCCCATTTCCTGACCTCTGGCCATGCGGAAGCAGCTGTTTAGATCTTTTGCCTACGTCTTGACTCCGCTTCTTGGCTCAACACTTGTCCCCCTGATGTGCTTTTGAAGTTGATTGGTACCATTTCAGGGGGGCTCCGAAGAACTCTGGTACCACAGCTCTTTACATCTCAGTGCAGAGAAGAATTCAGCAAAAGCAAAGTGATATAAGACATGATTTATTAGAATAGGATGCTTGTGAGACTTACAAGCGGGCTGGCAATAAATGCTGTGTGCCCCGAGAAATTAGTGGGCTACAGCTTTATAATCAAAGGAAAAGGGTGGCGGGGAAGAAGACTTTCTTTGTCTTTCTTGAGTAGAGTAGACATCATGTCTCCATCATTGGTTCCTACCCTACATAGGGCAGGGAAGTTTACTTGTCCCTTCCTACGTGGTCAGGCCAGGAATGTCACCGCACTTTGGAAAAATATTTTCTGGTCTCAGTACAATGAGGGATTTTCATTTTGAAAAGGTCACCTTCCCATAAATGGTGTTTTTTTTGAGTGCACAGAGCCTGTTTTGGGGGTCATTAACTTACTGAGCTCACTGTGGGTTTCATGCCATCATTGTTTTATTGTTTCAGGGCATGTACCATGCTTCTGTTGCTAAACAAGCCTGCTTTCTTGAATAATCACTTACAGAATTTTCCCATGTTTTTCTACTCATAATCCCCCTTGTTGTGTTAGTCACTCAGCTGTGTCCTATTCTTTGTGAGCTCATGGGCTGTAGCCCTCCAGGCTCCTCTATCCATGGGGTTTTCCAGGCAAGAATACTGGAGTGGGTTGCCATTTCCTTCTCCAGGGGACCTTCCCAACCCACAGATTGAACCCGGGTCTCCCACATTGCAGGCAGGTGCTTGACCATCTGAGGCACCAGGGAAGCCCTTAATTTCCTAGTGGGGTTAACTATTTAATCACATATATTGTCCCTTCATTCTGTCCCTCTCACTTTCTAGAAGTGGACTGTGCCAAGAAATTCCTTAAATTCTAGGTCTTCTGCTGTCCCAAGAGGATAGAACTCAGTAGACAGTCTTGGCTAGACCCTCAGTTCAGGCTGGCATTTGCCTGTGCCATCTGGCTGCCCCAGCCCCTCTTCCTGGCCTCTTCTTCTAGCCCACTCACACTCTGAGGGATAGAGGGGTGGTTCTAAGGTGCTATCTAGACTCTTCATAATTCAACCACAGTTTGAATTCCCGAACTATCCTAACCCTACTCTGGACTCTTCTCCATGCCTTTGCTCAAGCTGGTTCCCCTGTCTGGAATTCCCTCTCTGACACCACGTACCCAAGGACTCTTGTTCATCCTTCAGAGTTCAGTTCAGATGCCACCTCCTCACTCCCCTGCCTGCATGATAGTCTCAAGGGCACCGTGCAAGTTCCTCTATTCACTATTTTCTTCAATATTTATTGACTGTTCACTATGTGCTGGGAACACAGCATGGAAATCAGTAAGGCACCACTCTTGCCCTTGGGAATTCAGAGTCTCGTGGGAGACCCTGACTCATAACCTGGCAATGATGATAACTTTGATATGGTGCTCCAGGGGAAGATAGGAGTCAGAAAATGCTCCTGTCTTATTTTAGGCTGGAGATATAAAATGGGAGTGGTAGACTTAAAAATCAATCACAACCTGAAAATAGAGAGTGTTTTATTCAGTGACAGTATTTAGGACTCTGAGGCCAAAAGACAGCATCTCAGTAGCCCTGAGAAACTGCTCTGAAGAGGCAAGAGAGGGAGTCAGGCTACATACAAGTTTACAACAAAGCGGGCAGGCAGTCTGAACATCAAAGATTATTGTTAAGTAAGGAAAACCAGATATCAAGTTAAAGAATTTAGCACTCTTCTACATATGGAAAGATGCAAGAGTCTGGGATTACTGAAGTCATTTCTTACATATTCATCTCAGCTATCTGGGGCCAGCATCCTGTCTTTTTGATTTCTCAAATCCCCCCTCTCCACCCGCCAGCATCTGCTGGATAACAGGTGTTTTGTCCCTTTTGGGAGCCCTCATTCACATTTGGAGGCCCAAAACTGCTGATGGCTGTTATCCTCGTTTATTGATATGACAGGAGATATTCCATTTCACAGAGTGTTGCATTGGAGGAGGGGATGGGAGCTGAGATTGGAGATTGGAGATGCTAACAAGAATCAGATTGCACAGGGCCCTGTAGGACACAATGAAGTATCTGGGCACTAGGGAGCCATGGCTGGCTTTAAGCAGGAGAAGGAAGTAATCAGCTTGTTTAGCAGGATCCCTCTGCTGTTCTGTATGCAGTGGATGTAGACGTGAGAGCTGAGGCAGAAAACTGTAACAAGAAGGATGGAATAGTGAGTTAAAATAGTGTCCTTCAGAAGTTCAAGTCCACTTGGGACCTCAGAATTAGACTTCTTTTGGAAATAGGGTCTTCTCAGTTGTAATTAGTTAAGGATCTCAAAATGAACTCATCCTTGGTTTTGGGTGGACCCTAATGACTTCTCTCCTTAAAATAGGAGGAGATATACAGAGACACAAGGAGAAATCCATGTGAAGAAGTAGCCAGAGACTGCAGCAATGCAGTCAAGGGTTACCAGCAGCCCACCAGGAGTGAGGCATAGAACAGATTCTCCTTCAGAGCTTCCAGAAGAACCAATTCTTCTTTTTTTCATTCTTTATGCTTTTTTCCCCTAGAAGTTATTTATCTTTCATTGAAGGAAGATTGCTTCACAATATCGTGTTGGCCTCTGCCATACATCAACATGAGTCAGCCACAGGTATACATGTGTCCCCTCCCTCTTTTACCTCCCTCCCACCTTCCACCCCCCTCCCATATATAAAACAGATAATCAATGGGAATTTGCTGTATGGTTCAGGGAGATCAAATATGAGCTCTGTACCGAATCTTGATTTTGACTCTGGCCCTCCAGTACCATGAGAGAATAAATTTCTGTTGCTTTAAGTCCACCCATTGTGTGGTAAATTGCTTTATCAGCCCTAAGACACTAATACAGGGTTATTAGTTACAGGGTTACACTAATACCTGTCTTCCAGGTTCTATGTGCTTGCACCTACCAGGCTGGGGTCTTGGAGATGAAAATGTGGAAAATGGGAAGAGAGCAGACACGGAGTTGCATTTTAGCCCAACAACCTGGAAGCCCAGTTATTCGTGGCTGTCAGAGCCTGACACTATCTCCTCCTTCCCTCTCCAGTCCTTCAGTTTCAAGGGCCTGGGTCCAGAGCAGGTTCATGCTTTAGAGATTCCATCCCGACCTGGTCCCTCTCCTTCCCTCAGAGGTCAGACCATCAGCCTCTCTGCTAGGACACTCCCTGTAGCTGGGAGCCAGGGTTTCCTGACCAAAGTGGAGGCAGGTCTGGTCTGGGAACCTTGTGATGTCTTCTGGTATGGCCCAGAGGTACCTTTTATGGGGTGTGGATGGTCTTAGCCTTTTGAGCGGCAAGGCCCACAGTGGACCCTCCCAGGAAGGGAAGGAGCCCCTGGGGTTGAGAGATTAGGGAAGGGGCACCTACTTCTCTATTCCTTCCTTGGTCTAGTTAGGGGCTGTCTTGTCACCTCCATCTCCCAACCTAATATTCCCTTTGGTGCTACAGAATAGCCCTGCTCCCAGCAGAGTACAGACGGCTGTCAGGGAAGGTTTGCAGGTTGCATATACCTCTGTGGGTTGATCCCAGGGGAGCCTGGTGTGCCCAGAAGTCCCCCCAAGGCCCCCTCCCACCTGACTCTGGGCCCTGAGGGAGCCCCTCCTGCATCCTGCACCAGGTTCCCCTGGGATGCCTTTGGAATGTGCCTCTGGAGAAAAAAGGGATAAAGTGAGGGAGCAGCCTCCCACCCCACCCACTCCCTTCCGAGCTCCCTGTGTGAGTGAGGGGGCCCAGGGCCCTCTCTGCTACCTTTTTAGAGTGCTCCTGGTGACTGCCAAGAGAGGGGAGGGTGAGTCCTGGATGTTTTCCTGGAGAATGTGATGCAAGCATGAGATAGGGGGACTGGCCATGGATAATAGGAGTGTTGGGTGTGGAATGCAGATCAGAAACCCAATGGAATGAAGTTTAGGGCAAGCAGTGCCTGAGCAAAAGCTTCTTACTCCTGAATCCTGCACCCAGGCTCCAGTGGGCACACATACTCATGCACACATGTGTGCACAATGTAGTTGTCAGTCAGAGCACAGAGTGAAAGTTGCCAGACAGCAGCACAGGCAGCAGACACCTTCTTCGAGTTTCTGTAGTATCGTGCTGTGACAGTATATAGGTTTGGGTGCACTTCCAGCTGTGCTGGAGGCCAGGACTCGGCAGGTGTGCATCCAGCCTCAAGGGTGGGGTCTCTGCATCTGTGTGAGTGCACAGGTCTGACTGCCACGGACTGCCACATGCGTATCTGGTGGAAGTAAGAACATAAAATATTGTGTGTGGCGGGGAGATGGTGGTGAAATGCAGGAATGTGGAGATGTAGGGACACCCATGTGTAGGTGTGTGTGAGAGACACAAGGGGTACCTGGGTCTCAGTCTGTAGGAATAGGAAGGTGCCAACCCCTCAGAAGAGCTGTCCTAAAGTGCCTCCCCTTCTGCTTGGGTCAAGGTCAAAGGCTGCCCACAGCAGGAGCAGGGAGGCTGAACCAGAGAAGTTGTGTTCTCTCTTCTTTGGCTCACGGCTGGCCCTGGACACTCGGAGACACTCCCTCTCCATTTCTGGGGACCGGCTGGGCTGTGAACCAGGGGAAAGAGTGCAGAGGTTTAAGAGGGCTGAATGAAGGGATCATTTTGCTTTTTGAAAAACTGAAGTAAAATTCACATACTATAGAATTAATCATTTCAAAGTGTACATTTCAGTGGCATTTAGTACATTCACAATGTGCAGCTATTATCTGTATCTAGTTGCAAAATATTTTCATCATCCCAAAAGGAAACCTTGCTCTCATTAGCAGCCAGACTCCATATCTTCACTGGCCTTAGCCCCTGGCAACCATTAATCTGCTCTTTGTCTCTATAGATTTGCTTATTTCAGGTATTTCATGTTAATGGAATCAAGCATTCTTTTGCATCTGCCTTTTTTCATATAGCATACCGTTTTCAAGTTTCATCCATGTTGTAGCACTGCCTTTTCTGTGTGTAAAGCATATAACATAAAATTTATTATCTGAACCATTTTTAGATAAGTAGTTTGGTAGTGCTGGGCTTCCCTGGTCTTTCAGATGGTAAAGAATCTGCTTTCAATGCAGAAGACCAGGGCACAATCCTGGGAGGATCCCCGGGAGAGCATGGCAACCTGCTCCAGTATTCTTGCTTAGAGAATTCTATGGATAAGAGGAGCCTGGAGGGCTACAGTCTATGGGTCACAAAGAGTCAAACATGACTTTTTTGGGTAGTGTTAAGCCTATTTATAATGCTGTATATAGATCTCCAAAACTCTTTTCATTTTGCAAAAGGGAAACTCTGTAGCCATTAACCAGTAACTCTCCAACTCCCCTTCCCCCCGGGCCTTGGCCAAACTCATTGTACTTTCCATTTCCATGAATTTGACTACTTTAGATACTTCAAAAAATGGAATCATGAAAGATCTCTCCTTTTGGGAGGACTGGCTGACCCCACTTAGCATAATGTTCCTGAGGTTCATTCATGTTGCAGCATGACACAGGATTAACTTCCTTTTAAACTTGAATGACATGATGTTATATGGGTAGACTACACTTTGTTTACCATTCATCCGGTGATGGGCATTTGGGTTGCTTCCAGCTCGTGGCTGTTTTGACAAGTGCTGCTATGAACAGGGGTGTGCAAATATCTTCCTGAGATCCTACTCTCAATGCTTTTACAGACATATCCAGAAGTAGTATTACTAGATGATATGGTAGTTCTATTTTTAATATTCTGAGGAATATCCAGATGGTTTTAAATCCAGAGCTGTTTACAATCCCTTGTGAACAACAGTTCACAAGTACTCCAACTTATTCACAGCCTTGCCATTTTAAACAGCACAGTTCAGTGGCATTTAGGACATTCACAATATTGTGGAACTATCACCTCCATTTGGGTCCAAGACATTTTACCAACCTTAAAGCAAATCTTGAACCCATTAACAGCCATTCCCCATTCCAGCCTATTCCCATTTCCTGGCAATCACTAATCTGCTTCCTATTTTGATAGGTTTGCCTATCCACGGTATTTCAAATAAATGGAGCCTTTGTGGCAGGCTCCCTCCAGTTAGGATAATGTCTTTGAGGTTCATGCATGTTGTAGCATGTATCAGTAGTTTGTTTTTTCGTGTGCTGAATGGTATACCATATTTTCATTACTCATTCATCTGTTGACTGATTTTGCATCTTTAAAAATTGCTATATTTTGCATCAGATTCTTTTGTGACAGATGAGAGAGAGAGAGAGAGAGAAAACCAGAGGGAGAGAGAAAAGGCACCTGGTGGAGCAGATGCCTGGAAGGAGAGCTGACCTCACGGGGAGCTGGGACAGATATGAATCTGCTGCCAGTCAGGGAGGGAGATGAGAGAACCCACCACTGAGCATCTTGGCTTCTCCATGAAGCATCATTTTTGCTTCAACAACAAGCAAGTTGTTGATAGGAGAGTGCCATAAGGGTTGAAGAGAGGTGAGGAGCTTCAGAGACTAGCACTGGGAAGTGACCAGAGATAGAGGGCCCAGCTGGGATCAGAGAACAGGACTCTATGGTGATGCCAGTCAGCATCACATCCTTGTGAGGAACTTACGCAAGTCAGACCACACAACAACAGTAGTAGCTGAGTTTAAGGTGCATCACCTCATTGAAGCCCAAAAGTAGCCCTGTGGAAGAAGGAGTATTACTTCATTTCCCAGTGAGCTGCAAAGAGTGGTGCTGAGAAATAAAAACAGAACCTAAGTCCTTTCCATGTGGTAGGGGAGAGTTGACTTCTAAGGAGTCGATTGATCTTAAAGTTCAGGAGGGAGTTGGTCTCATGGAGATGGGGAGAAGTACAGAGCGACCAGCGAGCTCAAAGACAGAAAAGCTTCAGAAAAGACTGGTTAGGGGAAGGGTTGTCCTGCATGGAGTAAATAATAGTAATAATAGTAGTCGTAATACTTGTTATTATCCATATTATGTTTTATTGAGTTCTTGCTATGTGTCAGTATGTGTGCTACCGCACTTAAGATGCATGATCTTATTTAAACCTCAATCCATTATTATGAACACCATTTTGCAGATGGAATAACCATGGCTTGGAGAGGTGAAGGAGCCTCTCCAGGAAGTCCTTCCAGGTAAGGCTCATTAATTCCTTCCCACTGGGTCTTCACTTTCTCCTCAAGCAGGTATGCTGCCATGTTGGGGCTAAACTACACCTCCGTGTCTGAATTCATCCTCATCGGCTTCTCCACCTTTCCTCGGCATCTCCTGCCTGTCTTCTTCCTGCTCTTCCTGCTGATGTACCTGTTCACGCTGCTGGGGAACCTGCTCATCATGGCCACCGTCTGGAGTGAGCGCAGCCTCCACACCCCCATGTACCTCTTCCTGTGTGCCCTCTCCATCTCCGAGATCCTCTACACCTTCGCCATCATCCCGCGCATGCTGGCCGACCTGCTCTCCACCAACCGTTCCATCTCCTTCATGGCCTGTGCCAGCCAGATGTTCTTCTCCTTCACATTTGGCTTCACCCACTCCTTCCTGCTCACCGTCATGGGCTATGACCGCTACGTGGCCATCTGCCACCCCCTGCGCTACAACGTGCTCATGGGCCTCCGAGGCTGCACCTGCCTGGTGACCTGGTCCTGGGCTGGTGGCTTAGTTGTTGGACTAGTGGTGACATCTGCCATTTTCCACCTCACCTTCTGTGGTCTCAATGAGGTTCACCATTTCTTATGTCATGTGCCTCCACTACTGAAGTTAGCCTGTGGAAATAATGTACCAGGAGTAGCCCTGGGGGTGGGCATTGTGTGTATCACGGCTCTGCTGGGTTGCTTTCTCCTCATTCTCCTCTCTTACACCTTCATCGTGGCCGCCATCTTGAGGATCCCTTCAGCCGAGGGCCGGCACAAAGCCTTCTCCACGTGTGCATCTCATCTTATTGTGGTCGTTGTGCACTATGGCTTTGCATCTGTCATCTACCTCAAGCCCAAGGGTCTCTACTCTGAGGAAGGCAATAGTCTGATGGCCATCACCTACACAGTCCTTACTCCCTTCCTCAGTCCGATCATCTTCAGTCTCAGGAACAAGGAGCTGAAGATTGCCATAAAGAAGACCTTCCTCAGCAAACTCTATCCCTCCAGCATCTGAGTGGCCACTGTGGAGGTGGTCAGGATATGGCAGGATGACCATCAGTACGTTGGGGTTAATAATGACTACCTTGTATGATTAAGGTGTGTGTGTGTGTGTGTGTGTGTGTGAGAGAGAGAGAGAAAGAGAGACAGCACTCATCACATAGTAAGTGCTCAATAAATATTAGCTTCTTTTTCCTCCCTTGATCTGTGTGTCTGATATTGGTTTTATTTTTAATCAAATAGTTTTATTGAGATATAATTTATGTACTATATAATTCAACCATTTAAAGTACACAAGTCAATTGGTCTTCTTTTTTTTTTTTTTTTAGTGGAGTGCAGTTTATTACAGCGGCAGGCCCAAGGCAGAGTCTCCTCTTAGCCAAGGACCCTGACCAGCATTTGTGAAAATCTTTCATACCCCATGTATATGTGTCTGAACTCACCACCCCAAATTCCTTGAGACTTACAAAACAAAGGAAGGGTAAATACAATCACAATAACCCCATCATTCATGTGCTATGTGCTTAGACAGTTAAACAATTAGCCAATAATCAATAAGCCCAAGGTTACACTCCAATAGGTACAGAAAATTTATGGCCTGTCTGGAGAAAGGGCTGATCAGTGTATGTGTTCTCTTAGGCGAGGAGTAACCTGGATATGATCTTCAAGGTTCACCTGTCCGGAGGGGGTCTTATCCTTCTGTCGTCATTTCCATAGGCACTAAACACAGAGTTCAGAGTTCACTGGAGAGGCGGCCGAGCGTGGTCAGCATGAACAGGCCTGAGATGGAGTCCAGGCCCTATGAAGTCCTTCTTCAACATGAGTTTGAGTAAACTCCGGGAATAGGTGATGGACAGGGAGGCCTGGCGTGCTGCGATTCTTGGGGTTGCAAAGAGTCGGACACGACTGAGTGACTGAACTGAACTGAAGTACATTGCGCACCACAGGATTTTCTTTTTTTTTTTTTTTTGTTTTATTAGTTGGAGGCTAATTACTTCACAACATTTCAGTGGGTTTTGTCATACATTGATATGAATCAGCCATAGATTTACACGTATTCCCCACCCCGATCCCCCCTCCCACCTCCCTCTCCACCCGATTCTCTGGGTCTTCCCAGTGCACCAGGCCCGAGCACTTGTCTCATGCATCCCACCTGGGCTGGTGATCTGTTTCACCATAGATAATATACATGCTGTTCTTTCGAAACATCCCACCCTCACCTTCTCCCACAGAGTTCAAAAGTCTGTTCTGTATTTCTATGTCTCTTTTTCTGTTTTGCATATAGGGTTATCGTTACCATCTTTCTAAATTCCATATATATGTGTTAGTATGCTGTAATGTTCTTTATCTTTCTGGCTTACTTCACTCTGTATAAGGGGCTCCAGTTTCATCCATCTCATTAGGACTGGTTCAAATGAATTCTTTTTAACGGCTGAGTAATATTCCATGGTGTATATCTACCACAGCTTCCTTATCCATTCATCTGCTGATGGGCATCTAGGTTGCTTCCATGTCCTGGATATTATAAACAGTGCTGCAATGAACATTGGGGTGCATGTGTCTCTTTCAGATCTGGTTTCCTCAGTGTGTATGCCCAGAAGTGGGATTGCTGGGTCATATGGCAGTTCTATTTCCAGTTTTTTAAGAAATCTCCACACTGTTCTCCATAGCGGCTGTACTAGTTTGCATTCCCACCAACAGTGTAAGAGGGTTCCCTTTTTTCCACACCCTCTCCAGCATTTATTGCTTGTAGACTTTTGGATAGCAGCCATCCTGACTGGCGTGTAATGGTACCTCATTGTGGTTTTGATTTGCATTTTCTCTGATAATGAGTGATGTTGAGCATCTTTTCATGTGTTTGTTAGCCATCTGTATGTCTTCTTTGGAGAAATGTCTGTTTAGTTCTTTGGCCCATTTTTTGGTTGGGTCATTTATTTTTCTGGAATTGAGCTTCAAGAGTTGCTTGTATATTCTTTGAGATTAATCC